>NC_045443.1:81181211-81259695 GCF_002776525.5 Piliocolobus tephrosceles
TTTTTAGTAGAGACGGGGTTTCACCGTGTTAGTCAGGATGGTCTCGATCTCCTGACCTCGTGATCCGCCCGTCTCGGCCTCCCAAAGTGCTGGGATTACAGGCTTAAGCCATCGCGCCCAGCCAGAAACAGTTTTCTTTAGAAAAAGATTGTTGAAACAGTAATGAATTATATTATATAGTGAGCAACATTTATGGACTTAGGGAAGATTTGAAGTGAAGCAAATGCATGCTTAATTATAACTTTGTTTAATTTTAGACTATAGATTCTCAATTTATAAAGTATGCCAAATATCAATTTATAAGAGATACCAAAATATCAGCCTCCTGGAAGCTAGAAACTTATTTTTCTTTGCACATCTAATTAAAAGATGTGATCTATAGAAATACATTTTTTCGAATAGATCTGGTTTTTAAAATGTTCTTCTTGAAACATTACATTTCTAAAAATATAAATCCATCACGTTAAGCTATATCAGCTTTTAGTTTTCAACCTTATCTCTCCGGCCTCTTAATATGTAAATAAAATTCACAAGTGGAGTCTACATGTGGCATCTATTTCCAGATCATAAACTCCCTTCCTAATCTCTTAAAATATGCTTTATCTTTTTAATTTTAAAATATAATTCAGTTATACCCAACTTGAGTAATCCACAACTTATTTTATAAAATACATTTTAAGAATTATTATATTAATTTTTTGAGAACTATTGTGAAATATAATTTTTGAGAATTATTAGGTATGTAAATGACCATGCCAACTGGAAAATTTGGGTGCATAGAACTAGAACTTGAAATGCCCTAACCAGGTACTAAAAGGTGTTGTTAATATGCATAAGCTCTGGGAAGCAGGATTCAAAGGCATGGGAAATTGAAGGTTCTGATCTTCTACTGGAAAGATGAAGGGTTCCCTGGATATTGTTGAGGTTTTTTTTTTTTTTTTTTTTTTTTTTTTAATATTCTTCCTGTCTCTAGACTTAGAATTGACCCAATTCTTTTTCTATATAATTTTGGGAGTTAGAAAAGGCTACATAATTTACAAAGTACAGCGCAAAATATGTGGCACACTTGTTCAAAAAGCAAAACCAAAATGTGCAGTTAATGCACTAAAATATGAAAATTTTTCTTTAAATATATATATATCAGCTCTTACAAAATGTAATGAGATAGTAATGGTATATGGGTAACCATAAATGTGCAAATGGCCACCCTGAACTTTGGTGTATTTGTAGAACTCACTGTCTACCTCCTCCTAACTGGGAAACTTTGCTCAACTTCTCTTTATTTTTCTCTTCTTTTTGCTAGTATATACTTATCCTCTAATTTCCTCTTCAAATATCACTTCCTCAGGAAACTCATGTTTTGCTTTATACAAGCATTGTTTACTTTTTATTCAAGCACATATTATAATATTTAAGTAATTCCTTATGTAATCATTTAATGTCTTTTACCCTACTAGATTGTAATCTTCAGGAGGACACTGAACACATTGCTTTGTTGAAGATATTGAGATATGCATCTGACAATGACATTTATTTAATCTTACTTTCAGCCCACACAAAAATGTTGATTAGTAAGTAGCCTCACCTTCTCCAAGAGAAAAAAAAAAACTAAATGATTGGCATTAGATTAGTGAAAGCACTAACTAATGAGAAATATGGGTAATGTCATGGTGGTGGTGTTGATTATTCTGGAGGTAAAGGAGTATCATTAGTGAATTCTGTAACCATTGCCCTGGAAAAGACACTGTGGACATTTGCAGTTGGCCTTGTGAGCAAAAGCATAATGTCCTCAGCTACAGGTAAAGATTCCAGGAAATCAAGTGACCAGGAGAAACATCCAAGTTGTAAAAAATTAAAATTGAGAGTTTATGAAAAACTAGAATTTATTGAATAGGAAATTTGAGATATATACTTCTCCTCTGCTCATTACAAATAGGAGTAAAACAACTGGATTAGTTGGTTTATACAAGTCTTTTTAAAGTAATTAAACCATTGAAGCTGAGTTTATTACAATGATTATGACTATGGAACTTACATAGAAAGATTCCCAGTAATTTCTATAACCACTGTGTTTTGCTGCAAATGCATGTGATAATTTTTAGGTATTTGAGATTCAATGATTATTTGAAAAGAAATTGTTGTTTGACTGTTTTATTTTTTCTTTTTGGTACTATCATCACATTTATTGCCACATTATTTTACAGAAATAAAACAAACATGTCTCAAAGCAGCAGAAGATCTTGAAATGGTTTAAATGTACAGCATCTAAGAATAAAAAGGTTAAGCCTTTCTCTTGCCTACTACTCAGATCTAAAAAACTAGAAAACAAAGGCCTTGATTTCTCATCCTGTCCTTTTATAATTAAAAGAGAAAGCTGTATAAAAGAAATTCCTTTTTTCCCAAGTCACTTTTTGATCTCCTTTCATCTTTGTCTCTGCTCTGCCCTCAGGTATTTTAGAGACGCTTCAATAAAAGTGTGCATTCCTGTTGAGTGTTTCCTTAAATGCCACGCAGCTCTGGGACTGACTAAGGGAATCTCTGCTTCACAAGTTTACCTCTAACCAAGTGATGGAAACAATTGCAGAATTAATTCCTGAGGCTAATGAATCAAGGAATTGGACAGCCTGCAGCTCTCTTTCTAGCTTATAAAACAAAACAATAATTTGTCTTGAGTAATTAAGACCTTCTGATTCTTAGCACTTTTTTCCTATTTCCTTAGCTGCTCTATTGTTTACCACATTGAAATTATATTTGTTTCTTAGTTACACAGATTTGATTTTTCCTACAACTTTAGGACGGTCATCTACAACTATGCTAATTTGATAATGTAATTATTGATATGCTTTGGAATTTTGTGATATGGCATTTGGAGTTAGGTTCATTTTAATTTTATCATCACTGTTATGCTTATAATTTAATTATTTTTATTTTCCAGCATCAGGGTTTCAGTCCCATGTAATACTATCAAAGACAGAGGTGCAGAGTTGGTCTTTGGATGTAAGTGTTTGCTGCCAGAGCCATGACCTGTCTTTTTGTTAGAGAAAGGACTCATGCTAGTCTCCATAAACGTGATTTAGGATATTCTGAAAATAATATTGCTATGTATCAGCATGTCTTGATCTCTAAGTCACAGGATTGAAAGAAATTTCAGAGTTTGGGTGACCACATATTTTTCCCCTGAGATCGTCCATGTTTACAGTCATTGCGCATTGTAATTATTAATTTTGTTCCTGTTCATTCTCTTTTGCTTTTCCCAGTTAAAATGAGAAATTGTCAGTCTATTCTCATGTCATTTCGTCCCTTCTCTCACTTCTCAGGGATCTCTTCTGTGGCATAATTGACAGGTAAACTTGTGCTTGAAAACTTGTAGAGATATATATCCCTACTTACGTAGAGTGGCCTGTCTTCCTATATAGATCCATTTGCAGTTATTTCTTCTATTGAGATTGTATTAAACTAGCATTTGTTAGGTTTGATTTTAGAAGAAAGCAAGCACTTGAAAGAGTGAATAAAGCCACAGAAGGAAAATTGTGGTATCTCTTTGACACTTTAAAATTCATTTTCCTATATTATCCTAAAAAATTGGGCATATTGCAATAAGCAATTTTCATACAGATAGAAGGCATCTGCTTCTTAAAATTGTTATATGTATTCACTGCATTATTAAAATACAGTGGCTGCTTAGCATGGCTTGCTTTAACCTAACAAGAATTTCTTCATTGGTCATAAATATTTATAGACTGTGGAATTCTTCTGAAACTATATTTTTGGCAATACATCAAAAACAATAATAAATATATGTTACATATGTGATATCTGATTGCCAAAACATTATCTATAACAAGAACAAAGAACTAAATTGCCATCAAAATTTTCAAATATTTTAAAGATTTGTAAATATTCTTTGATGAACATAATGCCAAAGATCCATGTTCACTTAAAAAGAAAAACAGAAAAACAACATATGCAAAGCATTATTTAATAAGATTTTTGTTCTAAGCTCATGTTTTTCACAATATTAAAAAACTTTAGAAAAAAATTATGATTATATTTCCAGTGGATTACATGGAGTATTTTAGAATTCTAAATTTAGATGCCACTGTGTCCATTGAATAACCTTTTTTTGTATAGTGGTAAAATTATAATATATAATGTGGTTCATAAGGACAACTTCTGAAAGGGTGACCTCCCTTTAGACTTTAACACTGACCACAGTAAATTCTTTTACTATTATCACTGGCTATTATCAGAGATTTGCAGTTTTAATAATCTAGTTGTCCTCAACTCTTTCAACAATGATGGGATCACTAATTCATCCTCCCATGTTTTCATAAATTTTATCAACTACAAGGAAAGACTGGATAATGGCTTTAAATAATTGTCATAAAAAAATACAGTCATCATTCTGAGGAACATTTGATATTATGTTTTATTTTTGTTTCTGCACATGGTCAAACATTGAGAATTCAACATAATTTTAAAAAAGGAGGTTTCGCCATATAGGCTTCTAGTGGACTTTTAATGATAAATAAATTGTTCAAAACTAGAAATACCAAAATTGAATGTCTAGGAGACTTAGACATTGTAAAGATAAATCAAGGATTTTTAAAAAATCCCATTTATCCACATTATTTGTGGATTTCTTTAAGCATTCTCCTTTCTCTTCCATCTTTACCACTTTTACTCATTTTTGTGTCTACTATAGTCACGGGACAGAGGAGGTAAAATTTAAACACTGTGTGTATAATTTAGCTACATCATATGTTAGTTAGTTCAAATGTAAATGTATTTAAAGGAAGATATTTTTGGTTTTTTTTGTTGTTGTTGTTTATTCCTGTATTCCTACCACCCAATTCTATTCCTAGCATGAGGAAAAATGTTCAGTGACTTCTATTTAAGTGAATAAATACATGTATAATTTTCTAAATTAAAATTTGCATTCGAGTAAAAAATTATAGTACTTCGGCATTTCTCAAGAGAAAAGTTATACAAGTTGCTTATATATATAAAATATATATATTTATTTATATGTATGTACATACTACTTGTATATAAAAATATTTCTTATAAATTAAAAAAACTGTCTGATTAAATTTACATTCCTGCTTATTCTGCTTTCACTCCCATGCTGCTGTAAATGGTTAGAATAAAAGTGCTTCAAGTATGCTCTCTTAGTGGATTTCTCCCAAAATAGAACCTAAGACATTTCATGTCACTCCTGTCTTTATTGTAGCCCCTTCTATTACCATATTTTCTACTTCTCTTGGCCTTGTTTCACTCCTCCCTAGCCATACTGACCAACTTGATGTTCTTCAGAAACAGTAAGCTCTTTTCTGTGATGGTGCCTTCCACTTGCATCTTTAGGTCCAGAATGCTTTCTCTCCAGATATTTTCATGGCTTTCTCTTTCACTGCACTGAGGCCCTGCTCAATGTCCCTTTTCAGAAGAGCCTCCCCTGACCACTCCGTTTAAAATGGTATCCTCTCCCTTGATATTTATTAGCTATAAATATATAAAAATATATATATTTTAGCTTTATTTTTTTTCTTCCTAGCATGCATTATCTGAGTTCTTTTTATATTTGCTAGTTGTTTGTTCTCCTACTATAATGTAAGTACCACTAGACAACGTCTTTGTTTTTGTCTTTCACCACTGTGTATCTAGCAGCATATAGTTATAATAGTACGTGGAACATAGAAAGCACTCAGTGATGGTTGAATACGTGAAAATTTTAATTCTAGTAACTCTATATTACTACATTCTTTTGTTTCACCTTTCACAGGCATTTAATGTCTAAGCATATAATATCAACTTTAAAAACAAATTGGGTATGTGACGTGAGTGATTATAATACAAAACAGTAAGAAGACAAGTGTTATGTCCAAAATAATTTAACAAAGAAGGTGGGGAGCCAACTTTACTATAGACTTTGAACTTTCTCCTCAATGTGTTGTTTGTATTCCAGGTGTCTCATGAGCTCCGGTAAAATCCAAACTGTCCATGACTGATAGTCAAATAATCTCTTTCGGAGAACAGAAGATGGACAGAGTGAGTGACAAATTCAGTTTGCTAATCACTGTCTTTGAGACATTATCAAACAAATATCTCTGCATGTAATATCAGGTGATTGTTCTATAGACTTTGGCTTTATAAAGTGGAATGGAAACAATCAGCACATGTTTATTCAGGAGCTTGGTCCTTTGTTTTGCCTTCCCTGTTCCCCTCATTTCCTCCTCCTCCCTATTTCCCCATTCCCTTCTCCCCCCTTTTCCTCCTTCCCCGGCCCCCCTTCTTTTTTTTTTTTTTTTTTTTTTTTTTTGCCTTACCTATGCATGGATACATTCCATTACTTAGCCTCAGTTAACTGACAGACAATATAGGGTTGGAATGAAATATGTGGAGCCTGGAGATTAACTCTGTGAATGTACACATGCATTACATGGCTTACTATTTTTATATTTTATTTTTTTCCCTAAGAAATTGCTTAACTTATCTGTACTTGAAATTTGTCACTATTCAAAATGGAGTCCTTCCATCATGGGATATGAAACACTGGAAGCTTGTTAGCAAGGAGCTCCCTTGAGGTCTACTGAATCAGAATCTTCATTTTTGCAAGATCCCCTGGTGGTTTGTGTATATATTAAAATGTGAGACGTACTGGTAGTACATGTAAAACACAACAGTATTTATGTAAAACACGCCCTCCCCAAAGGCTATTCCTTCTAATTATCCTAACAGAAATACAGATAGAGAAAAATATGTAGTATTTTATAGAAATTAATTTGATCAAAGCTATTGTATATATATGTATTTTTTTCTTAAACTCAATGATAAAAATATTCACAATTGTTTCCTTATTTATATTAAAGTTGTGCAACTTGAGGTTTTATTTGTGGATGCGTCTAGTTAGAGAGAGGGAAGAAGGGATAGAAGGAGAGAAAAAGGGACAATATATTTATGAGACCTCTTACTTGGTAAGGGAAAAAAATAGTTGTTTTGATTTTAATTGTTCTCTTTAGAAAAAGTTGGTGAATAAGAATGCTTTAAATTGCTCTTTAAAATGCTACCTATAGTACTTTAAAAATAATCATCTTATTATTTGTCTACTTTGTTGAATGTGTGGAATCAGAAGTTTTCTTCTGAACACACTGGTGTAAATGAATGATGTAGAGAATCCCCACTTTGCTTAAGCTTACACAGAATTACACAAAACAATATACAATTTTATTTGTAAAAACCTACTTGAGATTGAATGCGGTCTCAAGACTGTATAGATCTTAATGGGAAACATGCTGCTTCCTGTCACCACAAAAAAGTATTTTTTAATAAAACATATAAAGATTAAACTGGATTCAAAGCAGTTATTTCTATTAATCACCTAGTGTGGTTACGTACCCTCTACCACAGAGAGTGAAAGACAGAAAGCATCCCTTTTCTACATTAAACTTTTCAGAAATACTGCTCACACAGGTTACAACATTGCTTAACAGCCTTTTCAGATTAAGGCAAGGTAGGAATCATATTCATTTTCTCCTTTCCCATTGGCACCAAGATGTAAATATAGCTAATGGTAGCCTGTTCAATACTATTATTAATCATTTTTGTAGCAACATGTTATTTGTGCCCAGATGTATGCAAATGTTCAGGTTCCTACTCCTCCAGATGGTGTTTATTAAGGTAAAGTAGTCATATAAGCAGAAGCAACTGCTCTGCTATGTTCACACAAAAGCAAAAGCAAAACAAAACCAGCACCCAACAGCCTTGAATTGATTGATGTTTTTGATGCACTATAAATTTTAAGAATATTTCAGAATCCACAGGAGATGTCTGAAATTTCAAAAAATAGGTTGTAAAGTGAAATAACCATACTGCAATAATATTTGTGCAGTAAAATGTTATTCTTTCTAAATTATCAGATAAAAAGTCATTGCAGTTGTGATAAACAGTTAAACTTGTGTATCTTGGATATAAAATTACATGCATTTTTTATCTCTTGGTTGAAATTTTATTTGGATTCAGAGTATCATAAATATTATTTTATTACCATTTGTATCTGGGAAAAGAAGAAATTAATTTTGTCATGTGTCTTTAAGAAGAAATGTAAGACAAAGATCCTGAAGACTTGCAGTAATATCATAACTCAGTTTTCATAATAAAAGGACATTAACTTTAGTGTACAGGGAAACTTGTCATTGAGGCAACTGTATTTTGTTTTTCTTTTTTCCTGTCTTTCAAATTTAGGAGGCAAAAATATTTGCAAATGTTATGTTTAGAGGACAAACAGAAAAATATCACATTCTAAAATGTATATGTACATGTGCAATTTTATTGTATATTTCATAACTCTAATGCTTGCAATTTCAGATCTCTGAATCCTATTAAAGTGCTTATGTACTTTGCCTAAATTATGTAGGTTTGCCTATTGCATTCAAGAGGAAACAAAGTCACAGTTTATTATAATGCTTTTATAAGTTCCATGAGGAAAGTGATTATTGCTGCACAAAACTTGATTTCGGAGAAGTAACTTGCCAATATGAAAAGACTAACAAGGGCAGAGACATTTTAAATTAAACCTCTTTGACAATAGAACCCACACTGTTAATGATGGGCTAGATCAACTCACCTCTTTGGTTCAGAATGCATATTTGATATATAAGTCAATTTGTATTCACTTTAAGCATGTGGTGCTTCTATAGAGCATATAGTATTTCTGCTTCACAGGTAAGGAAACTCATACACTGATGGCTCAAAGAAATAGGTGCCTTAAGGGAGTCAACACCCTACTATTAGATTAAGATTTATGGCCATGTATTTCCTTTCTAATGGAATCTACAGTATTGGTTTACTATATGTACAAAAAAGATTTTAATTCTTTTAGTTTGGAAAATGGGTCTCTCTTTGATATTGTAATATTCTTGCTATTGATATTTAAACAACCTTTAAATATCTATTTTTATATATCTAGACTGTTATCAGGTGACCAAAATAAAACTGATTTGGAAATATAAATTAGATAGCTGAATCAAAAGTAAAATTTCAATGTCCATGTATTGGTTATCACTTTTAGTATGATTTTTTAAAGTTAATGATCATGAGAAATTAGGCTTCAATTTTTGCCCTTTATTATGGGGTACCATTTATTTAACTAATTAAAGAATAATAATAAATACTATTCTAAGAACTTTACATGTGTTATTTCATTTAATTTTCATAACACTTAATATTACATTATGTTATTACTATTATTATTCTCATTTTATAGATAAAAATACAAATAATAAGTTTTTGGCCAACATTGGTCTGATAAACTATCTGAATATTTAGACTCTAGAAGTTCTCACAACTGCCTTTTCTTAGTGGTCTTCCCAGACACTTTCAGCTACTAATAACAGGAAGGACAAAGCTACTGAAAATTTTATTATAAAAAAAAAGCATGGAATTTTAAGAAAATTGTTATAGCATATTTAGTTTATCTAAGAGTGTTACAGGTTCTCCTTTGGTCAGCAGGAGTATGTCTTTTCACCTATCTAAAGGATTTCTAGATTAATACAAATATTTGGTCTATGGTTTTGCCCAAATAAATTGCTATTTGCTAAGTGACAAAAGTGAAATTGGTCACACATCATCTGGAAAAGATACAACCCCATGTAAGTTTTAAATGCTTTGTCAATTGCTATTGCTAATTGAGGATAGATGCTTCTATGGACATTGGTTAGTTTAAATTATTTAAGCAATCCAGAAATTGTCAGATTTAGTAACAGGATGTACCTGTCCAGGTATTTTAGCTTGCTATTGATCTCATCGAAAAGCAGTGACAGATTAAACCATTTTTAATTTTTAACAACTGAAAAAGTCTCTTCTACTTTCTTTGGCTTAGAAACTTCACATATTCCTTGGGTGGTAAACTAAATGATAGCTTGTCTTTAAGCCACTATTTCCTTGGTTTTCTGAAATCTTCTGTTTTTTACTCAGTCTCATTATTTAGCCCCTCATTTTTCAATCTCTCTCTCTTCTACTGGACTGTTAGCATTTTGAGGATAAAAACTATGTCTTACTCATCTTTTTATTTCAACACTTATTATAACTGACACATAATCTACTCAGTATTGAAAAACTATATATTAATGAGTAGCAAATAACTCATATATAAAAGATATGTGAATATAACTAAGTTATATATAAACAATGCAAGCTGAATTAAACATGCAATTTCAGCTATTACATTTTATATATTTCCCTGTGATCTCATATTAAATGACACAAATAAGTTCATAATTTTTTCTAGCTATTAGGTCTTGGTTCTGATTACAAATTATTTTTCCTCTCACTTTTTGAGGTTTTTATGGTATACTCGCATTTTATTTAGATTTGGACACAGTCCAGATATTAAACAATGTTTTTCTACCCTGGTCATGAAAGATTCTCCATTTCGTTTGAATTGCATTATCTTAGTCATTTTAAATATTTGTTTATTGAATACCCCATCATGTGTTAAGTTCCTTATGGTTCCACTTCATGGGTTGATTAGAAATCTGTGCTGACGTTTAAACTCATCCTAGACAATTTGCTTTCATAATGGTAAGGCTCAGATTACTGCTGCATTTTGTGTATAGTTCCACTGTGGTCCCATGCCAAGATGTAGCGACTTCACTGCTCAAATTCTTCTGATATGGGTTTATTAAATTGTATGATTGCAATGAAGTATTGTCCAGCTTACTTTCTCTGGCCATGATAGATTATGGTAATACTTGCCGTCTCGTTAAGTTGAACATTTTTCTAGTATGGACTAGACACTCCTGTCTGAGTCTTGCTTTTAGTCTTTTCTTTTCATCACTCACTTACTGCACTATACTTTCTCCAAATATGTTATCTTGTGATTTGCAATTGCAAGCAAGAAAACTAATACTAGAAAATAAATGCCTTAGAAAACAGTGTTTTGTTTTCTTCTGATATTCATTAATATCTTCTACTTCCTTCTCTCATAATTTTATTATTGCTATATCTGGCTGAAATTCTGCCTGTGTGATGGGTTGATGAGTCCCTCCAAAATTTGTATGTTAAATCCTAACTGTGAGGATCTCAGAATATGACCTTTTTTGGAAAAGGAGTCTTTGCAGATCTAATTGTTTAAGACGAGGTCATATTGAAGAACGGTGAGTCCCTAATTCAATATGATTGGTATCTTTTTAACAAGGGGAAATGTGGACGCAGATGCACACACAAGGAGAACACTGTGTAAACATGAAGTTAAACATTAAGGCAATGCAGCAGAGGCCAAGGAACACCAAATATTGAGAGAAAATCACCAGAAACTCTAAGAGAGACATGGAACATATTTTCCTCACAGCCCTCAGAAGGAACCAACCTTGTTGATATCTTCATGTTGAACCTGTAAACCTTCAGAGCTGTGAGACGATAAATTCCTGTTTTGTAAGCCAACTAGTTGCGGTACTGTATTATGGCAACCTACCAAATATATTGACTATAGTTTAATTGTGTTTTTATTTTTTATTTTTATTTATTTATTTATTTGTTTGTTTGTTTATTTATTTATTTTTGTGACAGAGTCTTTCTCTGTCGCCCAGGTTGGAGTGCAGTAGTGGGCCGATCTCGGCTCACTGCAAGCTCTGCTTCCCAGGTTCATGCCATTCTTCTGCCTCAGTCTCCGGATTAGCTGGGACTACAGGCACCCGCTACCACGCCCGGCTAATTTTGTGTCTTTTCAGTAGAGATGGGGTTTCACCTTGTTAGCCAAGATGGTCTCCTTCTTACCTTTTGATCTGTCTGCCTCGGCCTCCCAAAGTGCTGGGATTACAGGCGTGAGCCACCACACCCATCTGCTTAATTGTATTTTTAAAATTTTTACTTGAAATATTAAGGAAGGACTAATTTATTGGAGTTAAGTCTAATTTATTGGGCTTAAACAATGCATGCATTTTTAAATTTCATACTCCACTTCTTTAGAATTTGTGTTTAGTCTATTTTATTCTACCTTTTCATATTTCTCTCTATATAGCTGATTTTTACCTTCAGAATTAAACATGGCTCATATAGGAAAGCAAGATCATATATTCTAAAACCTGTTGTCTTCCTTTTGCCTGTTTTTACCACATTATCATTTTTCCATATGTACCACATTATCAGGTGTTACTCAGTGATGGTTAATCAGGGAAGTTTGGTGTAAAAGATCACCTTATGAAAGCAGAAATAGTGCAGTGAATGTCAAATTACTATCAAAATATTTGTCTCTTTATATGTACTTGTATTAATAATTATAAGTTGAATTTTATTGTATCTACATTGAAAATATATACATCATGGTTCTAGTAGTTTGTGCTATTTCATAGTTGAAGGAATGAAAATAATGTCATATTTGAAAATAAGATTTATTATAGTTAATTAAACTGAGTTCTAATTTAGTCATCTCATTAGTGAAGTTATTTGAAAGGCTTACTTTACTTGATATGTGAAGGCTACTTATTATGGTTGGTGATAAGTAAAAGATAAGAAACATATATATTATCATTCTCTAAAAATTGTAGAATGTAAAATGGGTAATACCACAATCCTAAGTCCAAAACATTTATTGTTAGAAGTTGTCTAGGGCTTTCTAGGGTAGCAATTTTTAAACTGCATTCCAAGGAGCCTTAAAGATTCTGGAAAGTCTGATTCAGAAGGCGAAAGAGAAAGGTCAAGATTGTAATGAATGTGCAGCTCCCCAATCCGTTTAATGGGAGCAACACATCTTTTATCTATTTTGTATTTGTGTTTTGCTCTTTCATAAGATTCATTTGAAAGGTGGTATTTGCTGCTAAAACACTTGTAAACCAATGATCTGGTCACTTGCAATGTATAAATAACATAAGGGGTAATTTAAAAAATAATACATGAAAGCATACTTTTCTTGAATTTTCATAGTAATTTATTGACTTTCAGAGATAAACAAGATTATGTGGATTATTTACCTTAGATGCAGAATCAGAGGAGGCAATAGAAGACCAAAAATTTTAGTTGTCTTGTTCAAGATCATATAGTTAGTTAATAATGAGTTAAGGATCCAGACCAAAATTTTCTATTTTTTTCTAAAGAACAACAATGCTTCCTTCTAGAAAAATCACAGGTTTCTAAATATTGAACTGGTCTTTGATCAGTGCCAGTTTTATTACTTTCACATTTACTTTTACAAAAGAAGTTATTTTAGAAGCAAAATATTTGTGACTGAGTTTCTTTATTTTGATTTCTGAGGGGAAAATGTTTGGAATGGTTTTCTGCAATATACCTCAATAAAAATAAGCATTCCAGTCCTGTATGGAACATATTCCATTTGGATAGGTACTCAGTTATCAAGAGTCTTTATAAATGGTCAATTCCCTCCTGCTAGGACGTAGAAGGGATTTATTATTTTAAATTGGAGACATTTAAATTTCTAAATTAATTCATCATTTTTTATTTGGCAGAGCTAAAAACTGGCTGTACATAGAGATTCCAGTAAAATTTCAATGTTCTTCAGCTGCCAAATTCCTTAACAAAATATACTTAAAACCAAATACTTGCTAGAGCTAGTTGAAGTCAAAAGGTAGACCCTGTGGAATGATCCAGTGCATAACTCAATGAGTATTTCAGCATTTAAGTCTGGGGAAATATATGAAATGAGTGGTTATGTAGTACATTAAAAGGAAAACAACCTGGGGAATTAGACAAATTGCTGTACATTTAGAAATTACATATACAATAAGATTATTTTAAAAATAATTATTGTCTGGGCTTTATATCCTGCTTAATATTTAAATAATCCGAGCCAAATGTAACAGTGGCCCATTGAACAAAACCCTCAAAGTTTTAGATTTGGTTTCCAGGGTATACAATACAACCTTTTTGCCATCTGGCATTTCATTCGGGAATATAGTCTTTGCTTGAAAAGGAGAAATATCACAAGCTAAAATTATAGTTAATATAGGGTAAACTGCAGTAACATCTGTGCACATGAAAACTTATATTTAGTTGCACAAAACTTCTTTGGAATTCTAAAGACCATTTTGAAATTTTGTGAGTTTGTAGACTAAAATAACCCTTATTTTACCAGCACATTGGTTTTCTCATTTGTATTCTCTCATTTCAATAAAGTATATATAGGCAATCAGCTACAGATTTATTTTGAACCTTTTTTTGGAATATTGTTAGTTCTTTCTAGTCTTGAGGTTGGCACCTACGCCTTTTTGTGTGTTTGTCATTGCCTTTTTGAAATGGCTATCTGCACTCATCCACATTTCCAAATACCCTGTGAGTTTTCATAGCAAGGAGACACAGCCGTCCTTTATTTCCTCCCTCGTTAGTCTGAGATTATTTATGACACTATTTCATGTCACTTCTCTGTTTTACTCATGTACTTAATATTTGTTCATATTGGCATATAGTTAATATTTGTGCAAAGAAACCAGTGCACAAATATCAAGTATATGCCTTGATAATTTTTGGGAAAGTGAAAACATTAGTGTAATTAACATGCATATTTAAAAAATAAAACTTAAGCCCCTACATGTGCTTCTCTCTAGTCACTATTACTCCCCTTCCCAAAGTTTACCACTATTTGGACTTTGAAAATCATTGTTTCTTTTATTTAGAGCTGTATGTAAATACAATGATAGAATCTAAATACTTTTACTCAATATTATATATGTAATATTGTTTCATGTTGTATATAACAGTAATTAAACAATTTATCTTATTTCAATGCACATTTTGATTACTTCCAGACTGGGAAATTACAAAAAATATTGATAAAAGTATCATGTTTTGTGTTGACATTATATATATACACACATATATATGACATTATACATACATGGTATTATATGTGACATTATATATCACATATATATATGTAAAATAATTTCCTGTTCACCATATTACTTGCTAGCCAGGCTGTCTTCCCTCCCAAATCATCTATGCATTTCTAAACACAATATAATATGTTTTATGTCAATATCATATTCTTAGACATGTATTCAATTATGCCATGAATGATGTTGTGTTAGGTAGAATAACAGCTCCTATAGCATCCATTTTGTAATTCCCAGAGTGTGTGAAAACATTATGTTACATGGCAAGGATTAATTAAGGTTGCTAAACAGCTGACCTAAAAATAAGGAGATTAACCTGGATTATCTGTGTGAGCTCAATGTAAAAACAAGGGTCTTAAAAGGGGAAGAGAGGGGCAGAAACACTAGAACCAGAGAAATGGCATCATGAGAAAGCTTGACTGGCCATTGCTGGTTTTAAAGATGGAAGGGGAGGCAAAGTCAAGATGCAGGCAGTCTCTAGAATCTAGGAAAAGGCTAGAATAGGAAATATCCTCTAGAACCTTCTGAAAGAAAGGCAGTCCTATCAGTACTTTGATTTTAGTCTAGGGAAACTCATTTCAGACTTCTGATCCCCAGAATTGTTAGAAAATAAATTTTGCATTGTTTTAAGCCACTGTGTTTGTGAAGAATTGTTACTGCAGTAAAAATAACAACAACAACAACACTAATACAAATCTGCATTACTGGAACAAATAACCTAAAAATATGGACTACTTTGAGATTTGGCAATGGGCAGAGGCTGAAAGAATTTTGAGAGCAAAGATAACCAAAGTATAGATTCCCTTGAATGGACTTTTCAAAGGAATATAGATGTTAGCTACTTTGTTAGTAAGGACTCAGAAAGAAGTGAGAAGATTTTATATTCTTATCCTGTTTACTTGTTAGAATGTGAGAATATTGAATACTCTTCTTTTTGAAAATCTTTATTCCCTCCGTATCTTCAAATGTTTCTTCTATATTTGTTCTTGAAATCTTCACCCAAGTGAAGAAATAGAATATAATCAGCAAGTCTGAATTTCTCTCATGCCCTAGTTCATTGTGCCCTACCTAGTTCTTCCTTAAAGGTCATCACTAATCCAGCTAGTAAAATCATAGATTCATTTTGTGTGTTTTCAAATTTATTAGACAGGTTTTTGAGTGACTTTTTCCAATATTGTATTTGAGATTATTTTATAGAATGTTCATTTTTATTAGGTGTAATATTCTATTATATATAATATACTGCAATTCATTTATCTGTTTTACTATAGATTGAAAGTCTGGTTGTTTCGAGTTGAAAGTAATTATAAACAATAATGTTATAAGTATTCTGTGCATATCTTATATCCACATATGTGCTCATTTGTGTTGACTAAACAAGTAGGAGTGAGATTCCAAGGTCATAGAATATGCACGAGTTTGGAGTTAGTGGAGGTGTCAAAGAGATTACCAAAGTGCTTGATTAAATATACACTTTCAGCAGCAGTATATAAATTCTAGTTTCTCCACATCCTGGTCAAAACTTGGTGTTGTTAAGTTTCTTTCTTTCTTTCTTTCTTTCTTTCTTTCTTTCTTTCTTTCTTTCTTTCTTTCTTTCTTTCTTTCTTTCTTTCTTTTTGGTCAATCTAGTGTGTGTTTTTTGCAGTATAATTTATCTTTTTCTGGCTTTTCTTTACCCTGTTCATTCAGTTTCTTGCCTTTTTTTCTGTCATTTCATTATATCTTATATTCCTTTACTCCTCATGAGTAAAGTTTTAAAAAGTATTTATTTATATTTATTAGAGATTTGGAAAGGGATTAAGTTAAATGTATGTTTACCATCCACTATATTTAGCAAAATCTATGTAAATAATTTTAATTGAAAAGAAAAGATGCAATAAACATGAACATATGTAAAAAAAATCAAGTGTCAGTCTCAGATGGGATACATTTCTATAAATGGTGATTAAATTAAATTCATTTTTATTGTTATTCTGGTAAAGTCTAATATATTAGGTAGAAGTAGTTTAACTCAGTATATTTTAGGTACTCTATATTATTTTAAACTTGTTTTAGTCTATGCGGGGTGTTCCCCATAGGTTCATTAAAATGTAGCTGTACATTTTAAACCTAATAACTATAGAATTTGATCATGTCATTTGATAATGTTACATTTCTTGTGGCTCATTTTAACGTCCTTAGATTTTATTCTTAAATAAAAGGAATTCCTTCAGGTCTACTTTTCTTATTAGACAAATATAGTATATTGAGTAAATAATTTAAAATAACACACATAAAATAACAATTTCTTGATCTATGGAATCCCAATTTAATTATTTCTGATAGAACCTACTTTGGAGATCATATTATATAATGATTTACAACTCTTTTAGTTTTAAAAACTCTAGTCTTTAACAATTTCTTGATCTATGGAATCCCAATTTAATTATTTCTGATAGAGCCTACTTTGGAGACCATATTATGTAACAATTTACAACTCTTTTAGTTTTAAAAACTCTAGTCTTTAATATACAATAAACTTTTTTTGCTGAGTAGAAAAAGCAATCAGGTAAGTGGCACATTAAAGAAAAATATTTTGACACTTTAAGAAAGCTTAATTTTACACAATTTCGGGTTATATGTTCTACAGATACCCCAGATTCCATTCAGCTATGTAGTTTTCTTTACTCGTGAACACATGGAAAATAGATGCTGAGTTGTTAGAAAAGATATGCTTGACGGGTAGTTTTAAAAGGAAATATAATATTTATTTTTAGAGGGTCAAGTTTAGGTATTGAAATTCAGGTCCTACTACTCCTTCTGTTTCCAAATTTCTTTGAGTTGATAATCAATAATAACACAAATAAGAAAATACTTTTATAAATCACCAAGCAAGTTCCCAGCACCCTATATTGTAAGTGTAGTTTCCCTGATACTTGCTGGGTGGAGAAATAGAGTTCACACAGAAGGCCTAGACAGGTTTCCTAATTCTAGCTCTTTTAAAAGGAAATGAATGCAGCTGAGAGATGGAGTCGAACTCATTTTTCTGGGCAGCAGCATGAACATGTGTGATCAGACCTTCATTAGGGATCTCACAGGTGTGCTTGTTATAGCAAGTCAATAAATAGAGAACCCACAGAGAGAGTGCTGGCTTTCACTAGAGTGATGTGGCCTGCTAGTAAAACATGGAATGATGAATGTACTGAAATTCAGGACAAATTCATTATTTTATTGTCTGGGGATAGAGATGATGTGAGACAGTAAATAAAAGAATATATTGGCTGGGCACGGAGGCTCATGCCTGTAATCCCAGCTCTTTGGGAGGCCGAGGCAGGTGGATCATTTGAGGTCAGGAGTTCTAGACCAGCTTGACTAACATGGTGAAACCCGGTCTGTCCTAAAAATACAAAAAAAAAATTATCCAGGCGTGGTGGTGCATGCCTATAGTCCTAGCTATTCAGGAGGCTGAGGCAGGAGAATCTCTTGAACCTGGGAGGCAGAGGTTGCAGTGAGAGGAGATTGCACCACTGCACTCCAGCCTGGGTGACAGAGCAAGACTCCGTCTAAAAAAATAAAAAAACAAAAGAAAAAAGAATATATAGAAAATCAGAAGTTCTTTCCATTGGTTTCTCCTGAAGCCTCTCTCCTTAGCTTGCAGAAAGCAGCCTTCTCACTGTGTCCTCACGTGACCTTTTCTCTGTGCCTGTGCATCTATGCATCCACAGTCTCTCTTCCTTTTCTTATAAAGACATCAGTCAGATTGGATTAGTGCCCACCAGAATAACCTCAGTTAACCTTAGTTACTTCTTTAAAGGTTCTGTTTTCAAATACAGTCATATTCTAAAGTACTGTGTGTAGAACTATATGAGAAATGGGGACACAATTCAATCTGTAACAAAGGGGCAGAATTTTGAATTGATATTTTTTATTTGAGGAACATAAATGCTCCTTTTCCTTTCCAGCTAAGATGTAGAATACTAACCTGAATACATACTTCAAATAGCATTCATTCAATGAAGGCATGCAAGCCCCCAATTGTTTGGTTAGCAGCAAGCTCTTCCAAACGCAATCATTTTGGGCTACTATGAAGACTTCATTAAGTATGCATGATAGATTAAATCATTGCCCGTTGGTGATCAGCTCACTCTTGTTTCCCCTAACAAAACAAATCCTAGTTCTATTGCATGATAAAAATTGCATGATGCAACTTTGAAATAATTGTTTTATGAATAAAGCACTCTGAAAAACAAATCATAGTAAAATCTATCTATGGCTAATGACATCTTTTCCAAAAATCTTAAATGGTTAAGGTGAACAAGAGGTTAGAAACAAGTTTCCTGGATGGTGCAAGTAAATGTGTAACTAATGTTTTAACTTAAACAGAACAAAAACTTCATCTAGCACATAGTAAATAAGAATTTTTTTGGTTGATGATAATGAAATGGAAAAAAGAAAAATCAAGATGGCATAGTAGAAACATTATTGATTCATTTAGTTTATTTATTTTCTAGATTTAGTTTCTAGAGCCAAGGCTTTTTTCTGTTGCCCAGACTGGAGTGCAGTGGTGAAATTATACATCACTGCAGCCTTGAATTCCTGGGCTCAAGCGATCCTCATTCTTTAGCCTCCTGAATAGTATCCATTCTATTTAAAATATGTAACTAGATATCTCACAAACACTTCAAACTCATCAGTTTTCACCTATACCATTTTTACTCCTTCTCTGAAATTCAGTTTCTTGCAAAATGTCATCCCTGTTCTCTCTATCATGCCTGACAGGAACTTAGGAGTCATTATTTACTTCTCAAATTCACACTTCCAGTCACCAAACCCTTTAATTTCTACCTTCAGAAAACTGACATACTTATAGTTCTTTATCTCCATGCTTAATGATACTGTTTTATTGTAGACACACACACATATAAATATTTATAGAGATATAGATATTTTAGTTGGCTTTACTCTATCATTTACCAAGCTATTTTACCACCCCCTATCTCTACTGCTCTCCTACCAATTTCCCAGTTTGTTTCCAGAGAGATCTTTGTAAAATCGAAACCTGATAATACCAATAATTAACAAATGTTTTGTCTTTCATCATCTGCAGGATGCAACTGAAACCTCTTGAGAGGACATACACATCTTTTGACCCTGCTGCTGTCGACATTTTTGATTCCTGTAATTGCCAAATATGCATATATTCAAGTTATACTAAAATATTTTATAGTTTGAAACCTTATGTTTTATATGTTAATCAGTCTGCCAGGAGACATACCTGTTCCCTTTTTCACTCCTGGCTACTTCTTTCCTGTCCTTCAGAATGAAAGTTTCTCCCCCACAGGAAACTGTTCTCATTACTTCCCCTCCCTTTAGGACTTAAGTACTTGCCTACTTTATTCCTCTAGCAACCCATATATAGCTCTACCACAGGATAAACACTGTGCCGTCATTTTTTGCTCACTAATTCTAATGCCTATCTAGAATGTGTATTCCTTGGACTCAGGATGAATATCTGTTCTTATTTGTTTGCTTATATTGCTTTGAGTAGAAAAAATCAGTTTTTCCCACTCTCTTACAACATGTTTCTAACACCCAGTGTGTAGAGATTTCCCCCAGCAGCAAACAAGCAATCAATTTTGCAGTGGATACCAACTGGGTGTCCTCTAAGTCAGTTTAATTTCTGACACTATCTAGCTACCTACTTGGGATAGTGACAGATCGCACAGATTGAAGACTCAGCCCTACAAGACTGAGCCCCATTTCTGATGCCAATCACAAGCCACAGGTTATTTTGCCTGAGCTTCTGCACCAACGGCTATTATTTGGGGCTCCCACAGCTCCCTCCTTGGGTTTGATTAACTTGCTAGAGTGGTTCAGAGAACTCAGGAAAACACATTTACTGGTTTCTTACAAAATATACTTTAAATAATACAAATAAACAGCCATATAAAAAGACATAGGATGAGGTCTGGTACAATCCTTAGCACAGAAGCTTATGTCCCAAGAAGTTGAGGTGTACCACTCTTCCCGCACATGAATATATTTTTCACATTCCTGGAAGCCCCCAAATGTTTGGCTATCTGCAAGCTCATCCAAACTCTATCATTTGGGCTACTCTGAAGGCTTCGTTATATAGGCATGATTGATTAAATCATTGGCCATTAGTGATCAACATACCGTTAATTCTCCTAACAAAACAAATCCTAGTTCTATTGAATGATAAAAAATTTAAATTCTAGGTTTCAAAGCTCCTAGGCACAGAGTGTAGAAAATAATCCCCATAATGAACAAGTAAAATAAGCATGTCTTCAGTGGTGGAATTTTGGTGTTATTTAAGAGATGCTCATAAATTAGAAGCCTGCTTGGATTTGACAAATATTATACATAAATGCATAGTTAATGAATTCTTTTTGGATAC
Organism: Piliocolobus tephrosceles; assembly: GCF_002776525.5. Classification (NCBI taxonomy): domain Eukaryota; kingdom Metazoa; phylum Chordata; class Mammalia; order Primates; family Cercopithecidae; genus Piliocolobus; species Piliocolobus tephrosceles. The sequence continues at coordinate 81,202,449 of NC_045443.1, forward strand.
TTAACTATTTTAGTTACTTATTGGTATGTACAAATCACCAAAATCTCAGTCACTTACAATAACAATTTCCATTTATTATTTGTCAGAATTCTCTGGGTTGGCTGTGTTTAGCTAGAGTAGTTTTGTCTGATCTATATAGCACTGGCTGGACTACCTTGATTTAGAGGCTTGGCTGGGGCTGGGCCAGTCAAGATGACTCATTTATGTGTCTTGCTGCTGGTGCTGTCTTTTGACTGGGGGTTTAGGTAGGGTTGTTGAGAGAGCTTTGGCTTGCATAGTAAGAGTAAGATGAAAAGATGAGAAATGTGTTTTTAAGCATTAGATTGTTGAGAGCTTGAATGTCATATTCAAGAATTTGACTTTTAATTATTGAAGGATGATAAAAGACATTAAGCAAGAGATTGATTTTTAAATTTGTTTCCTTGTTATTTTTTACTGAATGGAATTTTAGTGACTGGATACAAGTTGCATAGGAGTTAAAGGAACCACTTAGGATGCTATTCATATGCCAGTCGAGAGTTTATAAAAGATTGAATAAAACAGTAACATTGGTTAGAGAAAAAAAAGGCAAATTTGAAAGACATTGATGATATAAAATTAATAGAACTTGATTAACTGCCTTGGGGAAAAAAGAGAGAGATCACATTTGAGGATGACTTTGAAGTTTCAAATTTGGGGATTTAGACGGTTCTGACATTATTCATGGAGTTAGGAAACAGGAAAAGTCATAAACTTTCTAGGGAAGGTAAAGAGTTCAGTTTAGTTTATATTAAGTCTGAGGTGGCTTTAGGGCATCCAGATACTTTGAAATATGGCTTTCAGCATGAAAGAGAATGAGGGAATAGAAATACAGATTTTACAGTCATCAAAAATGGACTTTGGATAATAACATTACTCAAAATGAGACTGGCAGGGTTCTATATTATTGTAGGATTATAAATAGGTTCAATGATACTGTCAAAGAAACTAAATAGCATGAGAAATGCTCCTATTAGAATAAGTCGGGGAATGTATCCTAAGTTGGATATGTAATATGTATTTAACAATTGTCTTTTAGTTCACTGGAATACTTTGAAATGGAAATTTTGTTTCCCCTGACAAAACAAATCCTAGTTATAGTGCATGATACAAGTTTGAATTCTAGGTTCAAAGTTCCTAAGCAAAGAGTATTAAAAAACTATCTTCATTATAATTAACAAGTAAAGTAAGCAGGTGTTGAAATTACAGTTTCTCAAACTTAAGAAATAAATCATGATGGGATCATTAAATTGTCTTTTATGCAGATAAATGAATTATTTAGTAACACAGGAAAATGGCTACATAATGTCTGCCTCCTTTTGATCTAAATCATATACAACGAGTCAGTGTGGATAATAAACATTTCTTTGTATGAGTAAATTGTACAGTACTCCAGGCCTACTTCCTTTCCAGTTGCTCTTCATATTAAACAGAATGTAGATATTTAAAGATCTAATGAAAGTATAACAACAGGATTTTCTATTCTAAGTATCAAAGTAACCACTGAAGGAAGAAATCAGATTTTGATTTATTCTTTCTGTAAGTAGACATTTAATGATCAATTCAAAGGTTAGTAATAAGAGACCCAGAAACCTTTTCTTTTTTTTGAAATGGATTCTCGCCCTGTTGCCCAGGCTGGAGTACAATGGAACGATCTCGGCTTACTGTAACCTCTGCCTCCCAGGTTCAAACAATTCTCCTGCCTCAGACTTCCAAGTAGCTGGGATTACAGATGCCCACCACCATGCCCAGCTAATTTTTGTATTTTAAGTAAAGACAGGGTTTCACAATGTTGGCCAGACTGGTCTTGAACTACTGACTTCATTATCCACCTGCCTTGGCCTCCCAAAGCGCTGAGATTACAGGCATGAGTCACCGTGCCCAGCCCTGCAGAAAAAATTTAAGCAGTGTTTCCTCAAGAATGTTGACACAGTAACCTGGAGTGTTTATAGCAAAGGCCAGAAAAACTTTTGTAATATTCCACATAATACCTACCTAAAAGCCAGGGATTGATTGTAACACCAGCACCAACCCTCTAGATGGAAACCAAAGTTTTAACCTGTTATAATAATAGTACTTGTGGAGAGACAACATAAAATAAATGCAACAAACGAAAAAGATGAAATGTAAAAACACTTAAAAATTTTACATGATAAAAGTATGTAAATATATCTAAAAAGTACATGTATAATGTTTTTTCTATTCCTAATCTATTTATGCTATCATTATATAACAAACTAGTATATTTTACAGAATATTCTGAAATTACAGAAAAGCATAAAGAATAAAATTAGTCACTCATAACCCAATACTAAAAGAAAGTTCTATAAATATTTAGGTATATAAATATGTATCACATACTAAACATATGTATCTATGAATATATACAATTTATATTTTATAATTTAAAGAATTACCAATGTTATGAGCATTTTTCTGTGTAACTAGAGAATGCATTTATCTGCAGAGAAGTCAATTTTATGGCTCCCTCATAATTTATTTCTTAATCATGAGAAATTATAATACAAAATTATTGAATGGCAGGCATTGATACAGTATATGGAACTGTTATCAAATAAACAGTCCCTAGAACTGAACAAATATATTAAAACCAAAATGAGGATAAAATGATTATAGGATGTTTTTATGCAACAGTAATTAGATAAAGTTGGTAGGAGGGAGGATAGGTGGGGACAACTTAGGTAAGGAAGGACTTTCAAAGTCACGTTTACTGAATACAAATTTTATCCTGAAGACATGCTTATATACAGAAGCATACTTTAATAAAATCAACATTTTTAAAAGATTGATCAACTGGTCTTTTGTTGTGGGAATAGAGTGAGGAAATAGAGAAGATAAGACTAATAAAGAGGTTATTGCAGTAACCCCTACAAAAGATGAAAGGAATCGTGACATAGAGAATGGAAAGAAAGAAGAAGATTTGCTTCAGTAGCACATATACTAAAATTGGAACAATATAGAAAAGATTAGCATGAACCTTTAAAAATAAAAAAAAAAGCGGTATTAAGAGAAATGTTTTGAATAGCTGTCACATACCTGAGTCATTCTGATGAGAGAAAAAAACAAAAAAAAAAAAAACAAAAACACAAACATTACCTAGATTAGGAATAGAAAATTCAAAGCTATGGTAACACTCTCAACTCAAAACTGTGGCGGCTATTTGGAGTATAAGAAATGATTCTGTGTTGTAATTCTGAATAGATAATAGTGCATTTAACTTTCCAAGAGTCATCTGTAACATCAGAGCCTTGAGCAAGAATAAGCTTTCTTACAAATACAAGGAGTAAATAGAAAAACTTTTGGACTACATCCGAGGGAATGTCCACGGATAGGAGAGCAAGAGGATGAAATATAACCAAGGAGAGAAGAGAGAAAAGCAAAAGCAGCTGGATTTGGGCAACAGTATCAAATTATGGATAGGAATAAAATAATGAGAACTGGAAAACCTGTTGCACGTGAAAAGAAGTTCTTGGGGGATTTTTAAGAAGGCAGTTTTGTGTAACATGGAAGACTGGAGTTGGTCCACAGATTAAGGAGAATAATGAATTTCCTTATATGTCGTCACTCAGACTAAAATAATGACTGAAGGAGGGAGAGAGGTGAGTAGCTATATAAATCAGTAGGAGGAAGTTGTTTTTAAAAAGAGAGTTAATGAATACATTTGAAAAGAAAGATATTAGTCAGGAGAAACCCTTCCTTCTCCATTCACTTTTTTTGTTGTTGTTGTTCAAAATTTGCCTTGAGAATCTGGGACACTTAACTTGTGACCCTATAGCCATCTCTAGGATACATGGAAGACAGAATACAGAGTAAGTGAGGTTAGCAGAGGAAAAAGCAGGCACATTCATACTATCTGTAAGGACTTACACATTTATACGTCACACCATTCTGGAAATTTCCTGGACTTTTTTTTTTTTTTGTCTCCTATGACCACTCCAGTTTATGTTAAAAGGTTTTTGAAATTGTAATAGCTTTAAAGGTATAAGTGGGTTTTTGGTTACATGGATGAATCGTATAGTGTGAAATCTTGGATTTTAGTGCACCCGTCACCTGAGTAGTGTACATTGTACCCAACAAGTAGTTTTTCATCCCTCATCTCTCTCCCAGCCTCCTCTCTTCTGAGTCTCCAATGTCTATTACACCACACTGTATGCTTTTGAATATGCGTAGCTTAGGTCCCACTTATATGTGAGAATATGCAATCTTTGGTTTTCAATTTGTGAGTTACTTCACTTACAATAACAGCCTCCAGCTCCATCCTAGTTGTTGCAAAAGACATTATTTTATTGTTTCTTAGGGCTCAGTAGTATTCCATGTTGTCTCTCTCTCTCTCTGTGTGTGTGTGTGTGTGTGTGTGTATACACACCACAGTTTTTTATCTACTCATCTTTTGATAGGCACTTAGGTTGACTTCATATATTTGCAGTTATGAATTGTGCTGAGATGCACATGCAGATGTCTTTTTTGATATAGTGGTTTCTTTTCCTTTTGACACAGGATTTTTCTTGACCACTTTGCTAGCCTTTCATGGGCCCAGGTTCATGGCATGAGATGCCCTGTCTACTTGGCCCACCGGGCCGCACCTGGCTTGCACTCCAGCACAGATCCGGTGACCACCATGACTTCATACTCAGCCTCTGGCAGAAGTGGGTGTGTGAGCAAGTGAGTGCAGGTCCAGCCAGTTGTTCTAAGTGCCAGCACAAGAACAGGCTCTGTGTGGGGTTTGTGGCTGGACCAGGTGTGTCACAAGTGTCTTCCATGGTGGCCTCTGACATCCAGATGAGGGGAACATGGCAGCACCCAAGCAGGGTTGCCTATGACTTTGACGCCCCAGATAGAAGTGTTACAGCATGCTAATCAGCTCTTTTAGTCCACACGTCTACAGCCCGATAGATGGCAGTGTGTGAACAGCTCAGCCAGTTCTGTCACTCTGCTCCGGCCTGCAGCTCCATGGCTGACTTGGCTCTACCTCTGCTTCCCATTGTTGTTTCCCATTGTTGTTTCCCATTGTGTGGGGTGGCTGCCCTCTCCTGTCAAGGGGCCACAGTGTTACAACCTTCTTTGTACCTGAGTTTGGTGGGTCACAAGTTCTTGTCCCACATCTGAGAAGAATGAACGTATGCTGAATTGAAGCATGAGGAAGGCAGAGAATAATTTTATTGAGCAACAAAATGGCTCTCAGCAGAGAGGGGATGTGAGGGTGGTCATCCACCTGAAGTCAGGTGGTCTGTCTTTCTGTGTGGCAGGATCTGAAGCTTTTATGGGCTCAGAATTGGAAGTGTATGCTGATTGGTTTGTGAGCATGCAGAAAAGGCTAAAACAAAGGCATTACTCAAAGGTGGGCAAGACAATGTAAAAACACAATTAGGGAAGGGTAGGTATGTGTAAACCAGGTGAAGGGTGAGGATCAATCAGAGGAAAGCACACTAGTCAGGAAGAGAGGTTCTCAATCAGGTCTGTGGATTTGACTTGTAGCTTGACTTTCAGGCTTTAAACTGTCTTTGACTTGAAAGGGGATTTCACAGGGGACCAAGCCCTATCTGTCTATGGATTTCTCTGCAGCTATTACTTTGGGTAGATATTCAGTAGTGGGATTGCTGGAGTGAATGGTAGATATATTTTTAGTTCTTTGAGACATTTCCATAGTGTTTTCAATAGAGGTTGTGCTAATTTACGTTCCCACCAGCAGTGTATAAGTGTTTCTTTTCACCTTGTCCACACCAAGATCTATTGTTTTTTTGACTTATTAGTAATGGTTATTCTGGTGGGGGTAAGATGGTATCTCATTGTAGTTTTAATTTGTATTTCCCTGATCATTAGTGATGTTGAGCATTTTTTCATGTTTGTTGACCATTTGTATATCCCCTTTTGAGAAATGTCTATTCATTTCCTTTGACTACTTTTTAGTGGGATTTGTTTCCCCTGCTGATTAATTTGGGCTCATTGCAGATTCTGGATATTAGTCTATTGTCAGAAGCATAAGTTTAAATATTTCCTCCAAGTATGTAGGTTGTCTGTATACTCTGATAATTATTTATTTTGCTGTGCTGAAGCTTTTTAGTTTAGGTCTCATTTATTTATTTTTGTTTTCATTGCATTTGCTTTTGGGGTCTTAGTCATAAATTCTTTGTGTAGGTCAATGTCCAGAAGAGTTTCTCCTAGGTTTTCTTCTAGAATTTTTATGGGTTCAGGACTTAGATTTAGAACTTTAATCCATCTTGAGTTAATTTTTGTACATGGTGAGAGACAGGGATTGAGTTTCATTCTTCTACTTGTGGCTGTCCAATTTTTCTAACATTATTTATTGAATAGGGTGTCCTTTTTCTAATGTACGATTTTGTATGCATTGTCAAAGATCAGTTGGTTGTGTTTAGCTTTATATCTGCATTCTCCATCAGGTTCCATTGATCTATGTATCTACCTTTATAACAGGTACCATGCTGTTTTGGTTACTATAGACTTGTAGTATAATTTGAAGTTGGGTAATGTGATACCTCCAGATTTGTTCTTTTTGCTTAGAATTACTTTGGGTATTACAGCTCCTTTTTGGTTCTATATGAATATTAGGATTGCCTTTTCTATTTCTTTGAAGAATAATGCTGGTATTTTGATAGGAATTGCATTGAATCTATAGATTGCTTTGGGCAGTATGGTCATTTTCATGATATTAATTCTTCCAATCTATGAACACAGGATACATTTCCATTTGTTTGTGTCGTCTATGTCTTCTTTTAGCGATTTTTTTTTTTTTTTTTTTTTTTTTGAGATGGAGTCTTGCTCTGTCACCCAGGCTGGAGGAGTGCAGTGGCCGGATCTCGGCTCACTGCAAGCTCCGCCTCCCGGATTTACACCAGTCTCCTGCTTCAGCCTCCCGAGTAGCTGGGACTACAGGTACCTGCCACCTCTCTCGGCTAGTTTTATTTTATTTTTTAGTAGAGACGGGGTTTCACCCTGTTAGCCAGGATGGTCTCGATCTCCTGACCTCGTGATCCGCCCGTCTTGGCCTTCCAAAGTGCTGGGCTTTTAGCAGTGTTTTATAGTTCTTCTTGTAGAGATTGTCCACCTCCTTAATTATGTTTCTAGGTACTTTATTTTTTGTAGCTATTATAAAAGGAATTAAGTTCTTCATTTCATACTCAGCCTGATCATTGTTGGTGCTACTGATTTGTGTACATTGATTTTGAAACCTGAAGTACTGGAATGGCAGAGATCTCAGTGTTGGGCACTGTTTTTTTACATTATTTTTCCTCAATATTTTATTCACTGGGTTGAACATTTCAGGTTTCAGGCTAGTAGGAGATGCCTATAGGTAAAAACCATCTCTGTGTAAAGCAGGTGGGTAAATGCAATACTCTAAAGGTGGGCAGAGGTCCCAGCCTTGACAGAGGTGCCTGGGGAAGCTCTCAGTGAAATGCACTATGATCTTTTTAGGGGAAAGGGAGGGAGTCCCCACAGCTCTCCTTCCAGGCCAGCAGGAAAGGAATCTGCCTCCTAGTCACACTCTTGACCTGCTGTTCTGGCTATTTAGATCAGAAAAGCACCTCTTTTCATCTGCAGGAATACTGATGTTCCACGTAGAGAGGGATTGTTATTTTACCTCTCAGGCAAATCCTAACCTGGAGAGCACATCTCCTGTGGAATGCAGTTACTGTGAAGTGTTGCATAGACTGGCTACAGGTACAGTCGTGATGCGTTCCTGTAGGGGGAGCCCCAATTGTGTTTGCAGTAGTGAGAGATGGGGAGAAATAGTCACTCTCCATTACTTTTCATGTGTACTAGGACTGCCTGACTGTTGGGATAGAGACTTCCCCCACTGAGCCCAGTGTACCTATGCCTCTGCTGAAACAAAATTCCCACAAATGGAAAAGGACTCAAGGCCTGCAGTCTGGTTTCTTTTGTCCCATGGGTCTCTTCCCTAATGTGGTGCACTCTCCCTTCCACTAGGAGTAGCAGTTGCTGAGGACCAGACTACTGTGAATCCTGCTGCTCCTCTGAGTCTAGCCACCCAGTGGAGCTACCACACTTTGGGCTGGTGCTGGGGAATGTCTGCAAGGTATTCAGTGATGTGAGCTGCCCTCTAGTTTCCTAGCAGTGGGAACCAGCACCAGCTGTCATGGAGGTGAGAGAGGAGTGGCATAGATACCAAGGTTTCCTTTGTTGTATATAGCCTTAGTATGTTGGCCTTCTCAGATGCCAGCTGTAATAGTAACATACTGGGTGTGTGGACAGACTCAAGACTTCCTAGTTATTAGTCAGGGTGATGCAGGCAATGACGGTAGCTGAGATCATGCCAAAGTTTTCTACTTCCTGAGTACTGTGTTGTTGTATCTACAGATGATGTACTGGGCTATGCAGGTTGGCCTCTAGCCTGGAGGTGGCATTTGCAGAGAAGCATCACCGGTGGTGGTAATGGCGGCATTTATGCTTGCCTTATGTTACCAGGGAAGTACTCTGATGTTTCAGGAAATGGCTGGGCCATGGAACTCCCAAACGTCCCTGTCTTTTGTGTTACATGTGGACACCATCACTGGCCCCATTGTGGGTCAGAGGGCAGTTCCTGGCTGTGGTGTAATATTCCAGGGAGGAGTGCAGCTGCCTCTGTTACACAAAAGAATCTGCACGGAGTGGGAGTTGGGGGTAGCAGGCAGCAGTAAGCCCACTCAGATTCCTTGGCAAGGCAGGTCTCACACAGAACACACAGTGTTCTGCTAGCAACAGCTGGCTGTGTTCCGGGCAGCCTAAGCTCAGAACTCAAAACTGCCCTGGACCATAAGCCTTCTCAATGGAGACAGAAACCACAGCTTCCAGGCCACATGCCATTCCTAGTCTGCCTATGAAGCAGGGGTGTCTAGCTCCTGTACCAATAGCCATAGTGTGCTTCCTGCTCACCCCTCAATTTTGGCCAATGGGGTTCATCCTCACTCAAGATTAGGTAACATATCTCCGTTGGGAGCTTCTGTCAACCTGTGATCACTGGCCATGTTAACTGGCAGGTTTCTGCAAGGTCCCCTGTGAGGTAGAGTTGCAGGACTTTTCCTTAGTTCAGCTAAAGATGGGGTCTTTGTCCCATGTCCACAAAAATTCAGGCTCGCAGACAATTCAAATGGTGAGTAAAACAGGGTTTTATTGGGTGAAAAAGGAGAAGGGGAAAACAGGGACTCTAGGCCAGAATCCCTGCTAGAGCCGTTCCCACCTGCAGCTTGAATCCCAGTTTCCACACAGGAAGAGGAGGGGCCAGGCTCCTCCCTGCTGCAAATGGCACAAACTTCCTAAGGCTCCACCCCAGTGCACAAGCTGGTTGGAGTTTTTCCAGGGACGCCCTCCTAGCTGATTGTCTCCTTCCCCTCTCTAAGGAAATACATCTGACTTAGATTAAGGATAAGGACAAAGACCCATCTTAACTGCTTCCTGCTGACAGGGGGCACTGTTTTTGGGGAAATGGCAGTCAGAGCTCCCTCAGAGGCCTATTTAAGGGTTTCCAGCCGAAGGGGCCAGGGTCAGAGGCTCTGGTTGCATGACAGTTTCAAGTTTGATGTCCTGAAGTCAAGAACAGACAAACTGGATTATTAGAAAACATGTATCAAAATGAAACAAAAGGAGGGGTAAGGACAGCTCAAAAATGCTAAGGCCTCTTACCAGTTTGCACAAGGAGAGGGATGCCAAAAGCTCAACTGGTTTAAAAAAAAAAAAAAAAAAAAAAAAAAAAACTTTACTCTTTTGCTGGCACGTTGGCATTCTGAGTTTTCTTCCCTGAGCTCAGTCCTAAGTCAATCAGTTTAAGGTTTCAGAAATTAACCCTTTCCAGTTTAGAGGATGCATCTGAGGGGACTGTCTAGTAGTTCGAAGACACAATTACCTAACTGTGAAGAGAGGAGCAGGGAGGAGAGAAGGAAAAGAAGAACCTAGGAGTTCAGGATGCATTTAAAAGGGGTACAGCCTGAAGATGAATGGCTACCTATCTATAAAGAGGGGAGCAGGTATCCCTGGTTCCCTTCTCTTCCTAACAGATACTGGGGCATGTGAGGGGGAGAGGAAAGAGTGTTCTTTTTCCCTCTTCTATCCTTGCATACATGACTCCTGGCAACCTTGGCAGGCATGACCATGAGTGTCAAAGCAACTTGCACCCATGAAACAGGGAGGACCTAGAAAATATGATTTGTCCGCTCTCACCTATTCCTCTATCCCCTAAACTGTCAGTAGCCTTGGAGTTCCCTTGACCTCATTTATGCCATGGATATTAATGTGGCTTTTATCCGTGAAACGGGAAGCTTGGAGTTGGCTTAATTGGCAGAAATCTGCCATGCTCACCTGCATTGTGCCTTTTATTTTATTTATTTTTTTGGTTGAAATAATATTTTTATATATTGGGTTACATAAAATTAAGTTCATCTTTTTCTCTTTACTTTTTCAATGTGGCTACTAGAACATTTAAAATTGTATATATAATACATATTAATATTTTTATTAGATGGCATTGCTCTGTAAAATATCTTTACATGTAATACAATATAATTAATAACTATCAACTGCATGATGAAATACAGGCTAAAGGAATAAATCAGATTTAAGACCATTTAGTAATCTGTACTTAGCGTAACGTATTCATCTAATCTCAGTGCTACTGAAAATGGGTGTGTGTTTTAATATTAAATAAACTTTTACCAACCATACTAAGAAAAGATAAATATTATTTTGTTGTGGAAGAACAGATCAACACCATAAGACACCATATTATTAAAGGATCGGGAGTTTGATCCATTTACATTATGATTTATGATTAAATCATAAGTAAATCCACTTATATGTAATGCCAAGTAGAATACTGATAATCAATAATTATAATTACTGTATTTCCAAAAACCAAAATATTTGTTTTTTAAAAAAACGTTATTTTCTGGCATCCAATTAGCAAGTCTGACCAGGCTATAAAACCAAACAAACAAAAAAAAATTACCTTCTGGAAACAGTTTAAATAATAGCATTGTGCCTCTTAACGTCTGTTGCCATTTGCCTCTGAATCGCTCAGATCCAGCTGTGCTTCTTAGAACTTTGACCTGAAGCTTGGAATTGAGTTTGGGACAAAAATGTGTCTCAGGGTGGGTTTTATGGACTCTTTATCATAAGCCAAATGCTAAGGTGAAACTGTGGAATTGAGTCCTCCTTCAACAAGGGAGAAATAGGGTTGTCTTGTGACACACACAAATAACTGGTGGCTATAGTTGTGCTTCCTAGGATTTGAGTTTAGGGTGCTTGACTTTGGTTATCTACCTTGGTGTCACTTTCCAAAAAGGAAATCTCCAAGTGATGGGCATCCTATTTTTTCCATTATCTGGCAGGATTTGCAGGATAGTTGCTCAGACCTAGAATACTGATTCAGATTTTTACATTATCCATCCCTCTTGTTCTTTCTGAGCTGCAGCCAGAGATTGCTGGTTGGATCACAGGAACAAGTTGGGTTAGTCTAAAAATGTGGGAGCAAACTTTAAAAAAAACAACTAATGGGCTTAGAATTTAATGACAAATGTGTAAATTTTGAAACATAATTTCTCTCTCTCCAATTCTCATTTTTGTTAAGAAACAAATCATCATAGGATTGAGTGGTTTGTAAAAGAGACTTTATTTCTATACTGGGCCTGATTATTTCCATAAAGTACAGCAAGAAAAAATTATTTCTACGTAGGCCTTTTGGATTGGTTTTGATGGAACTCTGTTCCATAACATGTCTCAGATCAGATCTTTTAAAGCTGAGCCAAGCCATAGGATTTTATCATCAAACACCTGTTAAGTTGGGTGATCCTTTTCTCTTAAGGTCCCAAGATAAACTTGGAGCTCCTGGACTTGTGAGAAAGTGACATTCTTGACCAGGCAGTGTGGCTCATGCCTGTAATCCCAGTGCTATGGGAGGCTGAGGAAGGCAGATCATGAGGTCAGGAGATCGAGACCATCCTGCCTAACATGATGAAACCCCGTCTCTACTAAAAACTACAAAGAAATTAGCCAGGCATGGTGGCAGGTGCCTGTAGTCCTAGCTACACAGGAGGCTGAAGCAGGAAAATGGCATGAACCCTGGAGGCGGAGCTTGCAGTGAGCTGAGATCACGCCACTGCACTCCAGCCTGGGAGATAGGGTGAGACTCTGTCTCAAAAAAAAAAAAAAAAGAAAAGAAAAAAGTGACATTCTTTACTGAACACAGGAGGTCAGGAACCCTGTACAGAGACTGCATAGAAGAGGGTTTGAGACCAGTTTCCCCATGGGGCTTCTATTGGTTCTGCAAGTTGAGATTGACTCCTTAAAGAGAAGCATACCCTTCTAGTCAAAGCCATGGTAAAATAACCACTTTCTCCAATTGTGTCCTGTTGCAAAACAAAAATAAATTCTTATTGGATTTGTGCAAACAACTATATTGCCATAAGTTAAGAATACTTAGTTTCCAAATTCTAGAAGAACCAGGCAGAGAGAAACATGCTCTAAACTGTGTTCATAGGAGTATAACTTACTCAATTATTAAAGGCCATAAAAGCTTAAAGTTTAAGTGTCTTTGCACACTTTTGTTCTCCTTCTTGTCCCTCTGTCTTTATTGTGAGATCAAGCCTGGGCTGACCTAATGGAGGATGGAAAAGCACATGGAGGGGAGTTGAGATAAGTGGGAACAGCATACCAGAAAACAGATCCTGCTTAGATCTCCATCAGCTGAGATGTCTTTTATATTTGAGTTTATATATTTTTCATTATTTAACCTTATTTTAGTTAGAATTTTCTGCTACCAACAAATTTATCCACCCAAAACTGTAGCCAAAAGCCAAGGTTTGTGTTGAGATTGAGTGAGATTGTTTTCACGGCTGCACACTACAGAAAATAATTCCAACACTTACTAACTGTGCTCAAAAATCATATAGAAGTGCGTGTATTTCACCTTTGCAACCCCCTTTTCTATACATCTACATTCAACCCCTTTTATTACTGAAGAATATAATATTGCTTTTCATACCTTTTATCTATTACACAGTCTCTTCTGCAAAATCTCTGACAAAAACATTCCCTTATTGCCTGCAGTAATTTGGTGAATGTTGATCCTTCTCTCTTTTGGCAATGACTTCTATTTGGAGAATATACCAGTTCTCCCTGTGGTATTTGTCCATCATTTAAGAAAATTGAGTGAAACAGGGAAAATCAGAAGTCGAATACAAAATGTTATATGGGGTGAGGTAGAGATATTGGAAAGAGATGAGAGGAAGGAAAAGCAATACATATTTGTTTATATTTGTTTATATATGTGCCTACATAGGTAAATAGCATTTTCCAAAAATAAACTGCCAAGTGCCATAAACTGAATGTTTGTGTTCCCCTAAATTTTACATGTTGAAATATTCACCGCCAAGATGATGGTACTAAAAGTTGAGACCTTTTGGAGATAATTAGTTCATGATAGTAGAGCTTAAAGTATGGGATTAAAGTCCTTATGAAAAGGCCCCAGAGAGTTCTCTTGCATTTTTTCCACTGTGTGGAAAGTCTGCAGTCTGCAGTCTGCAACCTGGAAGTAGGCTGTCACCAAAACCTTACCATACTGGCACCCTGATCTTGGATTTCCAGTTTCAAGAAATGCAAGAAATAGATTTATATTGTTTATAAGTCATCCAATGTATGATACTCTGTTGTGGCAGTTCCAACTAAGACACTAGGAATTCCTGAATACACACTGGGAAGCAATAAAGAAATTTCAAGCTCGGACTTAATATTTACTGTTTAAAATTGCAATAGATGAATTTCTGTTGAAATATCTCCTAAGACTGAATTGTGATTACTTTAATTATAGAAAGAACTGTTATTATTTTATAGGCACTAGTATTTTATATTTCAACACCACCTGTGTTTATAGCTTTCTAAAGTGATTAAAAATTGAGTGACTATCATTTGCCCTTAGTCTATGATCAAATCATTCTGTAAATCATTGTCATGTTGTATGGACTAAGGCTGTGATTCAATTAATAATATTCTTACTAACTTAAGTAGTAACCAGAGATTACTTTTTAAATACTGAATGTATAATAAGAAAAAGGCTATTTGACTTCTTTAATGGCTTTATTTTATTTTCATTGCTTCCAAGTGGCTAATCATCTCTTTTCTATTGATAAAGTCCATTTTAAGGACATTTTGCAACCTGTTCAATAGCATAAGCTTAGTTTTAGTTTTGTTTATAGTGAACTTAATATTAAGAAATATCAACTTCAATGGTGACTCTAAAATAATACTCATTTCTTAAAACATTATAAAGATAACATTCTGGTAAAGACAGACATATTGAGCAACTGTCTAAATGGTTCTTCATAGAAAAAAACAGAAATATTCAAAATAGACATGGAGACATTACTAACGACATTGAGTGTATAGGATTATACTGGATGCCTTTGACTTTCCTACAAGTCTTTCTCTATTATATTTTTAAACTCATAATTATGTTGTCTTGCTTAGAATCATCCAATTTTTGTTTCCATATTTTTGAAATGAGGTAATTTTAGAATAAATTTAGTTGAGATATTATGTATATTTATTTGAGATATTTTGTTGATTTATTTTCAGTGGCAAACTGTGAGATAGGGAAATTCTTGGATTATGGCTCTGGCTTCTGTTGGTAAAATGATAAGTATACAAATATTTGTTAAAGACACATACACATGCACACACAAACACTTTAAACACAAAAAGAAACCTTTCCTCAAACACTGTATAGTCAATTGCTGTGTGGGGCAGTCATATAGGGTAGTAAGTGCTGTAGGAGACATAAAGCAGAAGAATCCTAATATAGAGTGAGTCAGAAAAAATTCTTTGAAGAGGTAGCTCTAAAGGTTAAATGGAGAGAATAAATTAGAGTTATTCAGAAAAAACACAGTCTATTTGCAGCATGAGGAATGCTTGATACAATTTTATAGATCTCCAATAATTTGGGTATATAAAAAAGGTAGGCTAGGAATAGCTTGTGGAAGCCTTTGATATATTGATAATTTGTTGTTAGTTTCCCCAATGCTTTCAAAAAATATTGTAAAGATTCAAAATAGTGAAATGACTTATTCATTTGTGTTATTTGTGATCAAGGAAATTCATGTTCTGACACAGAAGGACAGTAAAAAAAGAAACTAAAAGAAAATTAATGCAGATAAAATAATGCAGCTTAATTAGAAGAGATTAAATATAAATCAAATTTTAGGCTCTTTGGATAAAGAAAGCATGCGGATGTTCTTGAGGTGTTGATATTGGAAATGAAGTAAAGATGATGAATTAGAGGAAAATAAAAGAAATGTTCAATTCATGAACACTAAAGGACATAGGACATAGTGTTTGATTTTAGGAAAGACATGGATAGAAATCAAGAGGGTAGGTTAGGGGAAATAAAAGTGGTGCCTAGGTCTGAGAGTATGAATAATGCATACATGATGGTGACCTTCTCTTAGATATGTATTAAGAAAATTTCAGAACACTTCAAAAACCAACATAAAAATTCCAGTAACTTTTGCAAAAATTCTTAACAAATAAAATATATGCCAAAATTTTAGAAAGATATTTGTCTCAATTATTCATGGACAGTATCATCAATGAAATACAAACTAATTATTTAAAAAGTCTCTCAAGATTTAATGAACTTGCTGAATCAAGCAAAACTTGATGTGGAATCTGTATTTCTGAGATTTAGTATTTACCTGTACATCCCCCAGGCTCTACCGTCTGATTTAAAAACAAATAAAAAATCCCAGCACCACCACCACCACCACAATAAAAAAACATGCTATAAAACAAGCCCTAAAAATGACACATCACTTCCTGGTGTTTGAAGTCAGTCTGGTTATGGTTAAGATCTGTATTTGAAGAGGTATGAGATTTCTGAATAGGCATTCAGTTTCTCCCCAAGGACATCTCATGACACTTTCTTTGCTATGAGATGCTGGCTGCCATAGAAAATGTTCTATCTTTGTAGCCTCAGCACATAGGAATCACTTATTCATAACCGATCCACCACTGCTCTTTATTTCTCTTTGATGTTGCATTAAAAATGGCTTTCAGCTAAAGCTTTTGTATTTGATTTTTGGAACTGTAGTAAATGCCACCAATTTTAGGAGGAGTAAGTGTGCGCATATGTGTGCGTGATGGACTGTGTAAGTTCCTATAAATTATATTTCCTTTTAAAGAAAATTCAAAGAACTTTTATGTCCATTATCACAGCTGGATGTCATTTGGCAGAATTATTACAACAATGGTAAAATTTTCCAGCCCTACCTGTTTTCACACATTTTACAGTGTGACTTTGCAGTTCTGTCTATTATAAGCTGGAGTTTCTTTCCCCACTCCTTGAATCTGGGATCTGACTGTTTTGGGCAGTCGAATGTGTCATAAGTGACAACTTGCAAGTTCAAAGCTTAAAGTTTAAGTGTCCTTGCACACTTTTTTCTCCTTCTTGTCCCTCTGTCTTTATTGTGAGATCAAGCCTGGGCTGACCTATTGGAGGATGAAAAAGCACATGGAGGGGAGTTGAGTTTTCATAGTTGATGGCAGACTGACCGCAGACACGGGAATGCTCCAGACAAAATTAACACAGTTGTTTATCCGTCCCACAGATGACTGCAGAAGCATGAGGAAGCCAAGACAAAACCAGAACTGCAAGCCATGCTATAAACTTATCAGCAGTAAGAGGCAGATATTATTTGAAGCCACCAAGTTTTGGGGGTGGTTTTTAATGTAGCAATAGGTAACTATTGAAGTTCTTTATACACCATGACTATGGAGGCACCATCTTAGTGCCATCACTAAGGTGGATAAGAAGCTTTTTGGTTTATTTTGTCATTCTTCATCATAGTCCTTATAATGGACTTAGATTTTTTCTGCTGACATCATGGCTAGTAATGCAAGCCAATATATAAATGGAATCATGATAATGCTCTTTGCCTTCACCCTAAATGGGACCATATTAAATGTATTTACATACATTTATTTTAATGACAGTCTTTACATCTATGCCACTGAGTAAAAGAGAGGTATGTGCTGTGGCCAAAATATACATTGCATAACAGATTTATGCTGCCTCTTTTATCCACCACTAATTTTCTTCAACCTAATGGACTCAAGCATTCTTATCTGAGCAAATTATTTCCAAAGTCTACCCAAGTTTCTCTTTGTTTTGTGTCAGTAAGAAAGCAAAGTACCTTATAAAACATAAAAATATCCATACCTTGTTGGAAACTTCATCTGTCTTCCTCAAAAAAGCCATTCATTTTGTGGACTAAAACAAGCTTGATTAATTGTAATTCAAGATTTTTTAACTTCTAAAGCTATGATGTATGTAAGTGCACGTGTGTGTGTGTGTCTGCATGTCTATTTCAAAATATGCCTGATCACATAACTTTTTACCTAGATTACGTCTAATAAGGTATTTTCTCTATATTTAACAATGCATCTTTAAAA
The DNA here is from genome assembly GCF_002776525.5 of Piliocolobus tephrosceles. Taxonomy (NCBI): domain Eukaryota; kingdom Metazoa; phylum Chordata; class Mammalia; order Primates; family Cercopithecidae; genus Piliocolobus; species Piliocolobus tephrosceles. The sequence continues at coordinate 81,219,936 of NC_045443.1, forward strand.
TTGTAGATTTCTGATAACATGATTTTATATCCCTAGATTCAAATAATTTCATCCAATCACTTACCAGTTTTATTTTTCTATATATTTTTATTGTTTAAACTTAGTGTCTAAACCAATGTCCTGACTAGTAGTGTTCATTAACTTCTTATTTTTCTTTTTCTTAACAATTTAAAGCCATTAACTAACAAACATCATGAAAGTCTCTTTACCTTACAGCCTGAAAAAGCTTAACTTACAATTTTTCCGACTTAAACTTCCCAACTGAGTATTTCTACTTACAAATAGACACGATCAACTGAATACAAGAAGGTCAGAAGCAATGTTTCGATGTAAATGAGTGTGTACATGTGAAAGTGTGTGTGTGTGTGCGCGCGTGCGAGAGAGAGAGAGAGAGAGCCCTATGGAGAACTATTTAAAAAGTCATACTGAGTGAGGCAATCACTATTAGGGAAATGTTCCAAACTGCTGACCCCCAAGAGGAATTTTGTCTGCAGATCTACAGATGTGTTTTGTTTGGCACAGACAGTGTTTAAAACAAACTTGAATTAATCACCACATTTAAAAAATGGGAAATTTCTCTCAAAAAAAGATTCCATCTTCTCTGAAAAAAATCAGGAAATATATCCACACTGGTCCCACGTGCTTGAGTGAAACAAGTCTACTGTAGCCTAATAGCAGCTGCTCTTTCTGATGGGGGATGAACCCTCCAGATCTGTCAATCCAAATGTTCTATTGCTTGTTGCAGTTGTCTAAGACAAGAAAAAAAACAAAACAAAAAAAAAATGCTTCTTTAAAATCAATAATGTTTTAAAATTCTTTTGCATGGGACAAAGTAGGAGTTTTGAGGGCTGTGGGAAATAAGGGAGTAAGGGTTTGGCCAGCATTACCTGGCTTTCTTAACCTATGTGAGAGCTTGGCCCCTATAGGTCTCTCAGTTTCAAGCCCTAATTTAAGATTTTAGAACATTTGAGATAGTTAATACTTTTGGGTTACAAGTGGTAAAACTAACTTAGATTTCCTTAAAAAAAAAAAAACAGTGGTAAGTGATTGGCTCAAATTATTTGAATCGAGGGATATTAAATAATGGTATCAGAAATCTATAGTTTTTGTTCTCTATTTCTTAACTCTATTGTCCTCTGTGTTAGTAACATTCTAAGGCTGGCTATAGCCATGAGATGTTAGAGACCACTGGGTATCCCTAGTCTTACATAATCTTTAATACCAATAATTCTAGAAAAAGGGAAAGTATATTTCCCAATTAATCCAACATAACACTTTTGAGACATCTTTTATTGACCTGTCTCAGGTCACATGACCAATGCAACCCGCCACTGCTGTACAGGGGCTTGGTATTCTTATTAGCTAGACCTACGTTTCAGGTTATCTATCTCTGTGGCAGGAGCCAAAAGAGTGAATTTAGCTGGAAACTCATAAAGTAATATGCCCATAGTAAAGGAGAATTCTGTTAATGAAAGAAGAAAGTTATTTCATCTGGACAAAATGACGGTTGTCCTAGACAATTACAAATTGGGATATTTCACTAGGGAACTCTGTGGTTATTCAGAAATGCATGCTTGAGTTACTAAATGAGTTTCTAGAACAAAGTAAAAACAGGACTTATATATATTTCCCATGAAATCTATGAGTATGTATAAACATACCATATATTTTTATACAACTGGACCACTTAGGAATAAAAAGAATGAGATGTTATCAAGGAAGTTAAATAAGTCACATTGTAATGGAAAGAATAACATACTGGGAGCCAGAGATTTTAGCTGCTATTACTAGCTGTGTTACCTTAAGTACGTCATTTATATATTTTGGATCTTGGTTTTACATTTTTTAAATTGCGAAATATATAATATATAAATATAAATGTACAAATATATACACATATTTTAAGGAATAATATTAAAGCAAGCATCCTTGTTATCACCCCTCAGCCTAACAGTGAAGATACTGCCATCTACTTAGAATTCCCTGAGTTGTCCCTCTAGTGTTTCTTCTTCCCTTCTCTCCCACCAATCCAAATAATCACCAATCTGAATTTTGTGCTACTCATTCTCTTATTTTCTTTTTATTTTTATCAGACACATATATTTATGCCTAAAACATGTCATTTAGTTTAGCCTGTTTTGGAAATTTATAAAAATGGAATAATACTTCAGGTTTACTTCTGTGACTTATTTTGTTCAAAATTATATATATATAAGATTCACTAATGCTAATACACATACCTGTTATTAGGTTTCATAGAAATTTCAAATTGCAATGTCTTCCTCACAAAATTAATGTTTACTTGTTATAAAATAAAAGTCTTTATCTTTGGTAATGCCTTTCATTTTATAATACTTTCTCAGTAAATTATATAACAATCCCAATTTTCTTGGTTCACATCTTTCCATTCTTTTACTTTCTATATTTATTTTTACATGCATAAAAAGCATATACATTGATTTTTAAGTTCAATTTTTAAATCTTTGTTCTTTAGCTAGAGAATTTAGTCTGGTTGTATTTACACTGATTTGTAATATAATTGGATTCACTTTTATATATTGTTTTCCTATTGATTCTAAGTATTCTTTTTCTTATTTCTTGCCTTCTTTGGAATTAATTTTGTCTCATGATACGTTTTTCTTGCTACCACAGTAGTTGTAAGGTATACACTTTTTTTTTTTTTTTAACTGAGATAGGGATTACCATGGCAATTACAAATGCACATTTTCAATATTGAACTCTAATCAGTATCGTTGCTTTCTTCCAAGATCATATAAAACCAACAGAATGATTTAATTTGCTCTGCTCATAGCAACTTACTTCTGTTCAATATTTTAATTCTACATATATAACTCTGTTAAACATTACATTATATGTTTTACTCAGTAACTAGTCATTTAGATATACTCATATATTTATCACTTTCTGTGCTTTCTTTCTTCCATTGATTTTATCCCTTCATCTGGGGCCTCTTTCTTTTTGTCTAGAGTACTGGTCCCCAACCTTTTGGCATCAGGGACTGGATTCCTGGAAGACAATTTTTCCACAAACTGGAGTTAGGGTATGGTTTTGGGATGATTCAAGGGCATTACATTTATTGTGTGCTTTATTTTTATTATTATTACATTGTAATAGATGATGAAATAATTATACAACTAACCATAATGTAGAACCAGTGGGAGCCCTGAGCTTGTTTTTCTGCAACCAGATGGTTCCATCTGGGGGTGATGGGAGAGAGTAACAGATCATCAGGCACTAGATTCTCACAAGGAGCATGCAACTTAGATCGCTTGCATGTGCACTTTACAATAGGGTTTGTGTCCCCGTGAGAATCTAATACCTCCTCTGATCTGACAGAAGGTGGAGCTCAGGTGGTAACACAAGCAATGAAGAGTGGCTGTAAATACAGATGAAGTTTGCTTGCTTGCTCACTGCTCACCTCTTCTGTGCAGCCAGGTTCCTAACAGGCCACGGACTGGGGTACCAGTCCTTGGCCTGGGGGTCAGGGAACCCTGGCATACAGTACATCATTTAGACTTCAGTACAATTTCACCTGTGATAAATACATTTTTTTTCTGAAAATGCCCTTTTTTTTTAACCTCCATTCTTGAAAGAAATTTTCTTTTCCTATATTTTTTGAAGTTGACATTTATTTCTTTGGAAGTTATCATCACTGAATTCTGGTTTCTATTATTGCTATTGAGAAGTGAGTGCTCTCAAATTATTACTCCTTTAAATAATATGTTTTTTAGCTTTTTAATTTTCCCAGTGTGCCACTGGTTTTCTTCAATTTTACAGTGATATGCCTAGGTGTGGGAGTCCTTTTTATTTATTCTTTCTTGGACTATTTTGACTTGATGTCTTTTATCAGTTTTCAAATGTTCTTAGACTCTGTATCTTGAAATATGCATCTATGCCATTCTATTTCTCTCACCTTCTGGACCTTTGGATAGACATGTTATATTTCATTCTATTTTTTTTCTATATATATATATATATATTTTTTTTTTTTTTTTCTGACTTATTGTCTAATAGTTCACCACTTTTTTTCTTCACCTGGTCCTATCTAGTTGATTGAGTTTTAAATTTATGATGCTTTAATTTCTGAGCTTTTGATTCTCTTCATATTCATACAATTATTTTTTTAGTTTATCATTCTCTGTGAATATTGCCAATCTTGCCTGTTATTTCTTTAAACATTTTAACACTGTCATTAATTTATAACCTGGACTGGAAAGCTCCAACTCAACAGGTTGTGGTTTGGTTTCTGCATTCTATTATATAAGCTGGTTCTTGAGCACACTATATTGTTTCCTTTCATGCTTAGTTTATTTTGACTGGGATTTTTTTTTTCTCTGCTTGGAAAATTATGGGAATTCTTTGTGACTAAGTTGAAGTCAACACTTTTAGAGATTTTTCTTTGCTTCTGTTAATAGGGATAATTGATATTCAATTTGTTTGGCTTTATTTTTAAAACTATAATATTTAGGTGATGTGGGTTTGGGCTGAGAGGGGTTGAATGTGGTTTCCACTTCTAAGGAATGGTTTTTGCCACATCTTGTTAATGCTATAATATGAGTGAAAAGAGGAGGATTCAAGATCTATAAGAAATTGCAACATATTTCATCCACTACCTTTAACAAAATAATGTTAACTAGAGAGTGACTAGAAAGAGCTTTTTCAAATTACTTGTATTCATTATGGAATTATTCAATGTACCATAAGATTATCTAATATAAATTATATAATTTATTTAAATTTAGCCTTCCTATTAATACACATGTCACACACATATTTCACTAGGTTGGAGGCAAAACTGCCTTATCTGGGTGGATATTTATGGTGGTCCATTAGTCACCCTGGAGATATGGATTCAGATTCTCTCTCTCTCTTCCTCCCCACTTCTGTCTTCTCCTCCTCCTTCTTCTCTCTGTGTTTCCTTCTCTCTCCCTCCCACTTAATTACTACAGTAGTGTGGGCCTCTTACAAAGTCTTTGATCAGAGTTAGGTGAGTCTTTGATTAGAGATTTCACCATCTATTGTTAGAAAACTGGAGAAATATTTCCAGTGGAAACAAATGTCATTGAGGTACGAAAGTTTGGGGTTTATATCTTAGTAATTTGCAAACCATAATAAAATGGTTCTCCATATGATAAGTGCACATACTTGTTGTTAATACCACCCAACTGGTTGTGATATATACCTGTATTTAAAGCAGAGAACTCTAAAATATTAAACCTTGATGTGATTTCCAAATATCTGGTTGTGGTACTGCAGCCATCTTTCTTGAATTTTATATATATGCAAATCAAACAACCATCATGTGGTGATACTGATTAGATGTGAGGCCTTTTTCTGACTGCAGGCAGCACTTTTGTGTTTGTATTGATAAAGTGCTGTGGTCACAACTGAGACTTAAGTTTATTACATAATCATTCACAAATACTGTACACACTACCAACTCCGCTTATTGTCAAATTAACTTTCCTTGAAATCCCTTGGGAATGGAGAAGTGTGGATGGATTTACTCCAGATTCACTTTTACATAGAGGATGTAGCCTTTAGAGTCCTAGCTTTCCTGGTAGAAGTGTATGAGTGGTTTTCTATCTACACTCTGCAACGTGGACAGCTCTAGGTCTTTGGGTTCTGTCCTTATGCCTTATAAGACCAATAAGCATCAGTACAGTATTATCATGATTGGCAAATGTCTTCAGGGAAAGCATGACTGCTGTGCTCTGTCTGCTTTTCTGGAGAATTTCATACTTATATTTTGGCTTATTGATTCATTTTATCTTATCAGTTCTTTGAAGCTTTTAAAACAATTTCTTAAAGTATTTTAATCAGTATCTTCATTGTTTTCATAAGGAGTATGGGATTATACTGAATAGGAAGCCTGATGGTTACCAAACACTTGTTGACAACTTTTCCCATTGTCAGTACATGGGAGTACAGTGGGGATTGGTAGGGCTTCAACTCTAATTCTGTGATTCAGTAAATGGGTAGGATCCAAACTCTTACTCCTTCTTCATCACTGCCCTTAGCTTCACTACAAAGAACACAGTAATTTTGAGGCAGTCTCTTCTCTTGTTGGAGACCAGCCTGACCAACATGGTGAAACCATGTCTCTACTAAAAATACAAAAATAAGCCAGGCATGGTAGCACATGCCTGTAATCCCAGCTACTCAAGAGGCTGAGGCAGGAGAATCACTTGAACCCAGGAGGTTGCAGTGAGCCAAGATCGCACCAGTGCACTCCAGTCTGGGTGACAGAGTGAGACTCTGTCTCAAAAAAAAAAAAAAAAAAAAAAAAAAAAAAATCGTAATCATTTATTATAAGAAGTTCTACACTTCGGAAGCTATTTTCTCTACACATAAATTATGTGAAAGATTATAGTTGGTACTTGGCTGATGAAAATTAACCCTAAAAGTCTATTTCTCAAATGAGAAAGATCTTACAGTAACGAGTAAATTCAAAATCACATTCTTCTTTTTTTGCTGGTATTATACTTCAGCAATAGTTAAACCTCATTCCTTCTTTCTTAAAATGAATTATACATGTTAGATATACCATTTATTTTTGCTGATCATTAATTGTAGAAGTTTGCAAGGTGTATGTCTTCATGTTGTGTATTGAGTTGGGAGTAGTGAACATGAACCAACTTCAAATTAAGGACATTTGGTGTATTTTATGGATATGGCTCTGGCTTTGAATATTTGAGGCAGTTTTATATACTAATATAAAATTTTATGATATTTTTATTAATATTCTCTAATATAATAATATTGGACTTATTTGACAGCTTCTGCTGCAAAAGGTTCTGCAACAAATAACCTTTGACTTTCAGTACCTTACATAACTATAGATTTACTTCTCAGTTATATTTCATGTCAATGTCTGTGGGTTAGCTACTGACTCTGCTCCAAGTTCAATGGCAAATTTAGAGTAACTTCAGTGTCTTCTCTCATTCTAAGACCAGTGTCGTGAGGCACACATCTGGGATGTGATGTTTTTGTGGTAGTGTACAGAAACAAATGGGAATCAGAAACTTGCCATGCCTTTTACAACCATTACTCAAAACTGGCAACATGTCACTTGTGCCCATATTCTGTTAGCCAAAGAAAACCTTATGGCTGAGCCGCATATCATTGCGTAGGTAAAAATATGCTTCCTATGAGGTGGAACAAAGGGAGAGTGAAAGTTAGTAGAAAAAGAAAATCTACCTCAATGACACTTAGGTTATTATTTTATTTTCTAAAATTATGGAATATTTAAAACAGAAATAAAACTGTGTAATATAACAAAAAACAATGTACCAGCCAGCTAGTTTTAGGAAAACTATTTTTTTTCAGCATCCGCCACAGATGTTTTTTCAAGTGTATCAATTCCAGAGATAGTTGAAGACTTATGTTCAAGACATTATTCATTTCTTTGTCATCTCTTTCTTCCCAATGTTAATCATCATCTTGAAATCACTGTTTCTGTTGTTCATGCATGTGTACACATTTACAATGTATGAGCATATACAAAAATAAGAATATGTAGATGTGAAAGTTTTCATTGTTATAAAAATATATTCTTGCATTCATTACATTCTACAAATTGCTTTTATATCCTAATTATTTTTACATTTTTCTGTATTAACACGTAATCCTAGTTTTGTTTATTTTTTATATAAGTATTTGTAGATATTTATACAAGAAGTAAATGTAATCTCTTGTCAGATGAATAGTTTGCAAATGTGCTCACCGGTTTAACAAGTTGCTTCTTCACTCTATTGATTTTTTCCTTTGCTGTGCAGAAGCTCTTTGGTTTAATCTAGTCCCATTTGACTATTTTTGTTTATGTTGCCTGTGCTTTTGAGGTTTCAGCCATAAAATCTTTGCCTAGATCAATGAACTAGTGTTTCCCCTACATTTTCTTCTAGTAGTTTTATATTTTTTGGTCTTACATTTATGTCTTTAATCCATCTTGAGTAAATTTTTATATATAGTAAGAAATAAGGGTTCCATTTCATTTTTCTGCATACAGATATCCAATTTTCCCAACACCATGTATTGAAGAGTGTGTCATTTCTACAAAGTATATTATTGTTGGCTTTGTCTAAAATAAGTTGGTTGTAAATACATTTATTTATGGGTTCTCTATTTTGCTACGTTGGTCTATGTGTCTGTTTTGATACTAAGGCCATGCTGTTTGATGTATTCTGTGGAGGTTTTAGGACCCACCATCATCAGAGATATTGGCCTACTCTTTGTTGTTGCTGTTGTTATTGTTCTGTCCTTTTCTGGTTTCAGTTTCAGGGTAATGCCGACCTTATAGAATGAGTTAGGGAGAATTCTCTCCTCTTTAACTTTTTGAAATTGTTTGAGAAGAATTGGTGTTAGTTTCTACATGAAACTTTGGTAGAATTTGGTAGTAAAGCCATGAGTTCTATACTTGTCTTTGTTTGGAGACTTTTTATTACCAGTTCAATCTCATTAATAATTATTCATTTGTTCAGGTTTTCTATTTCTTTCTAATGAAATCTTGGTAGGTTGTATGTGCTCAGATATCTATTCATTTCCTCTAGGTTTTCCAGTTTGTGAGTGTATAGCTGCTAATACTAGACTCTGATGATCTTTTGCGTATCTGTAGTGTCAATTGTAATATTTCCTTTTTCTTCTCTAAATTGTTTATTTTGGTCTTTTTTTTTTTCTTCGTTAGTCTTGTTAGTGGTTTATTGATCTTCTGAGAAAGCTAACTTTTCATTTTGTCAGTGGTTTGTCTTGTTTTTCTTCAGTCTCTATGTTGTTTAGTTCTGCTCTAATATTTATTATTCTTTTTCCTTCCATGAATTTTGTGTTTGGTTTCCTTTTGCTTTTCTAGTTACTTGACATGCATTGTTACATTGTTTACATGCAATCTTTCTGATTTTTAAATGTAGGTTTTTATTGCTATGAACTTTCCTCCAGCACTGCTTTTGCTGTTATCTCATCAGTTTTGTAATGTTATGTTTTGATACGCGTTTATTTCAATGATTTTTTTTATTTCTTAATTTCTTCTTTGATCCAATGGACTTCTAGGAGCATGTTGTTTAACTTCCATGTAGTTGTACAGTTTCCCAAGTTCCTCTTGTTACTGATTTCTATTTTTATTCCCTTGTGGCCCGAGATTATAATTGATATAATTTTGTTTTTTAAAAAATGTATTGACAGTTGTTTTGTGCCCTAACATATGATCTATCCTGAAGAGTGTTCCATGTGCTGATGAAAATAATGTGTATTCTGTGACTATTGGGTGAAATGTCCTGTAAATGTCTGTTAGGTACATTTGGTGTAGTGTGCAGTTTAAATCTAATGTTTCTTTGTTAATTTTCTCTCTACTTAATCTGTCTAATGCTGAGAGCAGTGTGTTGAAGTTCCCAACTATTATTGTACTTGAGTCTAGCTATCCCTTATATGTGATAATAATTGCTTTATATATCTGAGTGCTCCACTGTTGGGTGCACATATGACTAGAATTTTTATATCCTATCACTGAATTGATACCTTTGTCATTATATAATGATCTTTTTATCTTCTTTTACTTTTTTGACTTAAAAACTGTTTCATCTGAAGTAAATATAGCCATTCCTATTGGATTTTGGTTTCTGTTTATATGAAATATCTTTCCCATCCCAACATTTTCAGTTTATATATTTCTTTACAAGTAAGATGATTTTCTTGTAGGCAGGATCTAGTTTTTTTTTTTTTTTTTTTTTTTGGAGTCTCCCTCTGTTATCCAGGCTGGAATGCAGTGGCACCGTCTTGGCTCACTGCAACTTCTGCCTCCTGGGTTCAAGCGATTCTTCTGCCCTCAGCCTCCCAAGTTGCTGGGACTATAGGCACACACCCCCATGCCTCGCTAATTTTTGTATTTTTAGTACAGATGGAGTTTCACCATATTGACCGGGATGGTCTCGAACTCCTGACTTCATGATCCACCCACCTCTGCCTCCCAAAGTGCTGGGATTACAGGCATGAGTCACTGTGCCCAGCCAGGGTATTTTGTTGTTAATCCATTCAGCCAGTCTGTATCTTTTAAGTGGAAAGTTTAACTAATTGACATTAACAGTTATTATTGACATGTGAGAGTTTATTCCTCTCATTTTATTAATTGATTTCTGGTGTTTTATATGTCCTTCATTTCTATTTGTCTCACCATTCCTCATTATAGTTTGGTGGTTTTCTGTATTGGTATCATTTGAGTCATTTTCTCATTTGTGTGTTCTTTGTACCAGTGGGTTTTACAGTTTTGTGTGTTTTCATGACGGTAACTATCATTCTTCACTTATTTTGTGTAGGATTCTCTTAAGCATTTCCTCTAGGGCTATCCTAGTAATGATGAATTCCTTTAGCTTTTGTTTTTCTGGGAAATACTTTATTTCTTCATTTATTAAAGTTAGCTTTTCTGGCTGTAGTATCTTGGCTAGCAAGTTTTTTTTTGTTTGTTTGTTTGTATGTTTTTTTTTTTTTTTAAGCACATTTAATATATCATCTTATTATCCGTTGACCTTAAAGTGTCTGCTGAAGAATTCATTGTTCATTTTATGGCAGTTCTGCTGCAAGTTACTACAAGGCTTTCTCTTGCTGTTTTTAGAATTCTTTATTTGTCTTTGACCTTTCACAGTTTGACCATAATATACTATGGAGAAGACCTTAAATTGTATCTATTTGGAGATCTTTGAGCTTTCTGTATCTGTATGTCTAAATCTCTTGCTAGATTTTTTTTTTTTTTTTTTTGCAGTGATTATTTTGTTAAATTAGTTTTCTATTACTTTTATATTTCTCTTCACTTTCTGGGACACCACAAATGCAAATATTTGTTTGCTTTACGGTGACCCAAACGTCAAATAGGCTTTTCCCATTCTTTTTGATTCATTTTTCTATATTTTTGTCTGACTGGTTTATTAGGCCTTTCTTTCTTTGCTGTAAAAACTACCCAAGACAAGGTAATTTACAATGAAAACAGGTTTAAGGGGCTTATGATTCTGCAGGCTGTACAGAAAGCATGGCACTGGACATATGTTTGGTTTCTTGTGAGGCTTCAGGAAGGTTCCAATCATGGCAGAAGACAAAGGGGGAGTAGGCACATCACATGGAGAAAGTAGGAGTAAATAGGAGAGAAAGATAGTGGGGGGTCCAGGGGGAGTCACACAATTTTAAATGGCCAGATATCATTTGATATGGTTTAGCTGTGTCCCTGCCCATTCTCATTTTGAATTGTAGCTCCCATAATTCCCATGTTGTGGGAGGGACCTGGTGGGAGGTAATTGAATCATGAGGGTGAGCCTTTCCCACGCTGTTCTCATAAATAGTGAATAAATCTCATGAGATCTCATGGTTTTATAAAGGGGAGTCCCCTGCACATGCTCTCTTGCCTGATACCATATAAGATGTGACTTTGCTCCTCATTTGCCTTCCACCATGATTGTCAGGCCTCCGAGCATTGCGGAACTGTGAGTCAGTTAAACCTCTTTCCTTTATAAATTACCCAGTCTTGGGTATGTCTTTATTAACAGCATGAGAAAGGATTAATACAGCAAATTGGTACCAGGTAGTGGGGCACTGTGTAAAGATACCCAAAAATGTGGAAGCAATTTTGGAACTGGGTAATAGGCAGAATTTGGAACTGGTTGGAACTTCCTGTCAGAAGAAGACAGGAAAATGTGGGAACATTTGGAACTTCCTAGAGACTTGGAGGGCTCACAAGACAGGAAGATGTAGGAAGGTTTGAAACTTCCTAGAGACTTATTGAATAGCTTTGACCAAAATGTTAATAGTGATATGGACAATAAGGTCCAGGCTGAGTTGGTCTCAGATAGAGATAAGGAACTTACTGGGAACTGGAGTAAAGGTCACTCTTGTTATGCAAAGAGACTGACGGCATTTTGCCTCTGCCCTAGAGATCTGTGGAACTTTGAACTTGAGAGAGATGATTTAGGGTATCTGGTGGAAGAAATTTCCAAGTGGCAAAGCATTCAAGAGGAAGCAGAGCAAAAAATGTTGGAAAATTTACAGGCTAACTATGCGATGGAAAACAAAACTCTATTTTCTGGGGGATATTCAAGCTGGCTGCAGAAATTTGCATAAGTAATGATAAACCAAGTGTTAATCAACAAGACAATGGGGAAATATCTCCAGGGCATGTCAGAGACCTTCATGGCAGCCCCACCTATCACAGGCCTGGAGGTCTAAGAGGGAAAAATGGTTTCCTGGGCTGGGCCCAGGGCCCCCTGTTCTATGCAGTCTTGAGTCATCGTACCCTCCATCCCAGTTGCTTTGCCTCCAGCCATGGCCAAAAGGGGTCAACACACAGCTCAGGCCATTGCTTCAGAAAGAGGAAGTTCCAAGCCTTGGTGGCTTACACATGATATTGAGACTGTGAGTGCACAGAAGTCAAGAATTGAGGTTTAGGAACCTCCATCTAGATTTCACAGGATATATGGAAACACCTAGATATGCAGGCAGAAATTTGCTGCGGGGGTGGTTCTTTCATGGAGAACCTCAGCTAAAGCAACATGGAAGGGAAATGTGGGGTTGGAATCCCCACACAGAGTCCCCATTGGGGCACTGCCTGGTGGATCTGTGAGAAGAGGGCCACCATCATCCAGATTTCAGAATGGTAGATACCTGAGCTGCCTGCGCTTTGCATGTGGAAAAGTCACAGCCCCTTAATGCTATCCCATGAAAGCAGCTAGGAAGGGGGCTGTACTCTATAAAGCTACAGGGGCAGAGTTGCTTAAGGCTCTGGGAACCCATGTCTTTCATCAGCATGACCTAGATGTGAGACACAGAGTCATTGGAGACCATTTTGGAAATCTAAAGTTTAATAACTGGCCTATTGAATTTTCGACTTCCATAGGGCCTGTAGTCCCTTTATTTTTGCAAGTTTTTCCCATTTGGAACAGGTATATTTACCCAACCCCTGTATCACCATTGTATCTGGGAAGTAACTAACTTGCTTTTGATTTTACAGGCTCATAGATGAAAGAGACTTGCCCTGTCTCAGATGAAACTTTGAATTGTGGACTTTAAAGTTAATGCTGAAAAGAGTTAAGACTTTGGGGAACTGTTGGGAAGGTATGATTGGTTTTAAAATGTGAGGACATAGGATTTGGGAGGGGCTAGGTGTGGAATGATATAGTTTGGCTGTGTCACCATCCAAATCTCATCTTGAATTGTAGCTCCCATAATTCCCATGTGTCCTGGGAGGAACTGGTGGGAAGTAATTGAATCATGGAGGCGGGTCTCTTCTGTGCTGTTGTTGTGATAGTGAGTAAGTCTCATGAGATCAGATGGTTTTTATATTGGGGAGTTGTCCTGCACATGCTCTCTTGCCAGGCACCACATAAGATGTGACTTTGCTCCTTCTTTGCCCACTGCCATGATTATGAGACCTCCTTATCAATGTGGATCTCTGAGTTAATTAAACATCTTTCCTTTATAAATTATCCAGCCTTGGGTATGTCTTTACTAGCAGCATGAGAATAGACTAATACATCATGTGAACTCAGAGTGAGAGCTCACTTAACACCAAAGGGAGATAGCCTAAGCCATTCATGAGAGATTCATCTCCATGATCCAAACACCTCCCACCAGGCCCTACCTTCAACACTGAGGATTACAATTCAACATGACATTTGGACAAGGACAAATATCCAAACCATATCAATCAGTTATTTTAAAAGACCTGTCTTCAAGTCCAGAAATTCTTTTTTTCTGATTGATCTATCATATTGTTAAAGGTTTCCAATGTATTTTGTATATCCTTCAATAAATTTTTCAGTTCCAGAATTTGTTTTGTTATATTAAAAGGTATTTTTGGTAAATTTATCATTCATATACTGAATTTTTTTTCTCATTTCTTTGCATTGAATATCTGAGAACTGTTATATCTCACTTTCTTTAATATTACTTTATTTTTTCTCCAGAATTGTATATATTTATTATTCATTGGAATTTATTGCTGCAGAATTATTACATTCCTTTGGAGATGGCATGTTTATTTGTTTTTTTGTTTCTTTTGTCCTTACATTGATATCTGCTGTAACAGTGACTTCTTCCAGTTTTTAAATTTGCTTTTATAACAGATAATTTTTTCCTGAATATATATATATATATTATATATATTGTATATGTATGTGTGTGTGTACATATATGGTGTTGGTTGGGTAGGACACTTTGCTTCTGGATACATGCAGTAGTGTAGTCCCCATATTATTTCTTCAGCTTCAAACCATATCAGAAATTTCTGTGATTTTCTTAGTGGCTGACACCATGGTTGTTAGTGGAAGTTGTGGCAAAATTTTTCTAGGAACAGGGAAGTTGGGTGGGCCAATCCTCATGCTCCATTTTTGGCAGTGGTGGGGCAAACATGCTTGTCTTTGGCACCAAAGCAGCATACATTGGCACTAGTGTTAATAGTTTCAGGCAGACTGATTATTTGGCCTCCAAGGAGCTTACTGTGGCCATGGTTTGCCAGGGGCATGGGTGAGTCATCCATCTCTCAAGCATGGGAATGGTATGACTAATGGCGGTAGCAGTGGTGGGACTATCCTTTGCTTCCCAAGTGGTCTGCACTGTTGTTGGTGGTGGCTGTGATGATCTGGGTGTGCCAATGTCCAAGCCTATAAGTGGTCTATATGGATGGGTACAGATGTGGTGGTAGCAGCGGGTTTGGTGGGCCTGTTCTCATGCCTCTAGGCATGGTCCCTGAACACTGGTAGTGCATAGGGCAGAGAGATTCTCAGTCTTCCAGAACATGTGCTTAGGCTCTGAGGAGGGTACAACTAGGCTGGGTGGGTCTGTCCTCAGGCCCCTGGTGGTGCCTGAGTAAACACTGGCTCTGGTAGGCAGAGACAGGGTAAACTACTGGCACTTGCAGAAATCCTTAGGCATAGGTGGCAGTGGCTACACTGCAGCCTTGTTCCTGAGGAGAGTAGGGTTGTTGTCAGTGACAAAAGGCTGGGGATCATGAGCTTTGGCCCTATATGGTGGCTGCAAACAGGGCAGCCTATCCTCAGGGCACTTATGAATGTGGTACAATCCTGCCACTGGGGGTGGTGGGATTGCTGCCAATGCCTTGCACTTTGGATTTGGCAGCAGCACCCAGCAGTGGTACCCAACTGTGGTCAGGGATGTCAATGGGGCTCCAGGGATGTGGAGATGCAGGAGATGTTCAGGGCAGGATGTAGTCTGGTAAGGGCTGGGCTCTCCAAATGACACTGTACAGTAGCTACTTAGAACATGGAGGATGTGTGTGAACTTATTTGGAATACTGTCATTACATGGTCTCTAGGCAGCTTCCTATGTTAGTCTCAGGGCTCACTTGAGTTGAGAGGCTCTCTCATGGTTAAGATTGCAAAAGTCTGCTCTGTTGTGGGAATGTGAACTGCTAAGGGGTCACTTACTCTCCCCGACATCAGAGTGCCTCTCTGGGCTCCCAGCCAATCCCAGCAGAGCAGGCTCCCTCACTTCCCTCTCCTTCCTTGCCTTGGATGTTTCCTTTCACTTCTCTGTTGAATTCCAGAATTCTCTCATAGGTGATGTATTTAAAGTTTATTTACCTACTCATTATTTTGGTTCTTCTTTGTTAGGGAGGCAAGTACCAGATGCCTTTAGTCAGCCATCTTGAAGCCCATTCCTCTAATACAGAGTTTTGACATATGTATACATTGTGAAATGGCTAAATAAAGCAAATTAACATAATAATTACCTTCTACACTTATTTTTTGTGTGTGTGGTGAAAACATTTACAATCTACTCTCAGTAATTTTTGAGTATACAACAATTGTTATTAATTATCCAGAGTTTTATCTAGAGAAGTAAAAATGTATATTTTGTTTTAGAAATAATTTTTATAAAAAATGTGTGTCAACTGGTTAATGGTACCTGAAAGCAAGTGCTTGAGAGGTCCCTGGGTTTAGCAAATATCAGAGAATTAGGGAGTGGGGTGCCACTATCTTCTAGGATTGTATGCCTTTCTGTAACACCATTCAGAAACCAAATTTAGGAGCAAATGAGATAGAATAATCTAAGTTAAAAAGCACAGGGTCCTGTGGGATTCAAGGGCATGAAGATCAGGATATAGAATGTTAGCAAAAGAGTGGATATAGTGTTGCATTTTATTGTCAAGGCAAGGAAATTATGCCATTGAAACGGTGAGAAAGAAGAAATTGCTACTTCCATTTCTGTTTCCCATGGTTAACTGTGAGTGCTTTGAGATCAAAGCGTATATTAATTTTTGCTATGCATGCATAGTACGTTCTCTGGCATATAGTAGTACTCAGTTGAATTGAATTGAATTTGTAAAAAAAAATTGATTTAAAAATTGACAAAACTTTCACAGTTTATAAAAATATCTTTTTGAACACTGAAATGGGTTAAAACCACAGTATCCACATTTTCTTTCATAACCAGATACTAGCGAGGCGATGGAAATTGCTTTCTGTAATGAGTCACAATGATTTCTATTTAGGGGCAGAAGTTGTCCACTGACAGGCTAGACTTTCTCATTGAAATCTCTCCAAAACCATGTATTTTAAGCTTTTTTTGGATAGTATTGAATAAAGGAATCAAAAGTAGAAAGGCTAATACAGAAAAGAATGGTATGATACATTGTATTAATCTTTTTCATGTGTGAGATGTAATAGAGGTAGAAAGAAAAATAGCCACTGATAACATTTAAAGAAAATCAAGTGAGAACCATAATGTGGGTATATTTAAAATTCCTAAGTATAAAAGGAAAGTAATAACTTATCATGAGGTTAAATTCTTTTTTGTTCTGCTTCTGTTTTTAAATACAGCATGTGACAGGTTCTGCAATAACATGAGACTTAAAAGCAATACAGTGCTTGAAGTAGCACTTTACACTTTGACTGCCCCATGAAGAAATGTATGTGTTGCTGTGAGGTTTTTTCTTAGTATATATTAGCAACAGTTTTACAATGCCGGTTAAGCTAATATTTCACTAATGTACCAAAAATAAATATGTTCATCAAAGGCAACTATTTTATAGCATGAATAGAGAATTTTACAATAAAAAATTAAATTATATTGCTGCACCTCATTGCATTCTAAGGCAAGTTTCTTGAAAAACCTTATTAACTTTAATTAATTAAGATGGAATCCCACTCTGTCACCCAGGCTGGAAAGTAGTGGTACGATCTCAGCTCACGGCAACCTCCCACCTCCTTGGTTTTTAAGTGATTCTCCTGCCTCAGTCTTCTGAGTAGCTGGGATTATGCATGCCCGCTACCATGCCCAGCTAATTTTTGTATTTTTAGTTGAGATGTGGTTTCACCTTGCTGGCCAGGCTGGTCTTGAACTCCTGACTTCAAGTGATATGCCCTGCTTGGCCTCCCAAAATGCTGGGATTACCGGTGTGAGTCATCGTGCCTGGCCCTGATTAACTTTAAAAGCTTAGCTTTATTGTCAGAATTCTAACATTGAATACTTGTAAAGACAGGGTTAAAATGTCCTGTAAAATTAAAACTATGTTTTTTTCTTTCTAAAATATTATTTCTATTTTTCTGGTAGCAAATTTTGTTTTCCCTTCAACATGTGCTTTACAAAAAAAAAATTATAAGAAATAAATAACAATCATTTCTCAGCCTTTTTGCTAAGATCAAATATAGGAATCAACATATTCAAACAACTCTATTATGTATGATTGTTTATATATGCAAATATATGCACATTTCATTTAAATAACAGAAAGATTCTGTAGAATCATAGGGTATAAAAAGAGTTTTTAGAAATCTTCTAAAATAATCCCTTTATTTTATAGAAAATCAAGCAGCGCTCAGAGAGATAAAATAGCACAATACATGGATTTAGTTAAAAATATTTTCATTTTCAGCATGTACATTTGTATTAGTCTGTTTTCATGCTGCTGATAATGACATACCTGAGACTGGGAAGATAAAGAGGTTTAATTGGACTTGAAAGCAGTTCCACATGACTGGGGAGGCCTCAGAATCATGGCGGGAAGTGAAAGGCACTTTTTGCATGGCAGCAGCAAGAGAAAATGTGGAAGATGTGAAAGAAACCCCTCATAAAACCAGCAAATCTCATTATACTTATTCAGTACCATGAAAACAGTATGGGAGAAACCACCCCCATGATTCAAATTATCGCCCACTGGGTCCCTCCCACAACATAACATATGGAAATTATAAGAGTACAATTCAAAATGAGATTTGGGTGGGGACACAGAGCCAAATCATGTTAACATTCATATACCAGCTGATATTTTTTGAAGAAAAAAGGATTCTAAATGAAAATGTATACATAAATTGAAAAATTAGTACAAAATAATGGACTACCAATAGAATAGAGGAAGTATTATTGCATTGATTCTGTCCAACTCATGCTCTATGGATAACAAAAATATACTGACTCCTTATTTTTGAAGGTTTTATGAATTAAAAGTTAGAAAAGGCAAAAGCAAAATGAGTTAATGTGACACAAATTCTTCCAACCTGTACCTTGTAAGAAACTTAGATGTACAATTATATGCTTATGTTTCTGTATTTCTAATTTTTGGAAACATGAATATAAAGAATATTATGTATATGGATTAGTTAAGTTACTTATTTTTGACTTATTATCCCAGTATATTCTAGAAAATGAAAAGGAGTAATTTTAGACAAACTCACAGTTGCCTCTTCAGTACCTAGCATCGTACTTGATGTTGAAAAATGATTTTGAATTAGTAAGTGAATGGGTAAATGCTTGATGGAAGAAAGATGTGTTAGGCTCATATGTAGTGTATGTTAATTGTACTTTCTAACAGCAGGCATGGGCTCATATGTGGTGTATGTTAATTGTACCTTCTAACAGCAGACATCTTGCTAAAGCTTAAGCAATTCATGGTGTCCCTGCCTAAATATATTTAGGAAATGATGATAGCCATTAGTTAATTTTCATAACAGATTTTCAGCCCATTTCACTGCTGAAATAAACAATAGAACCACTATATTCAAATGCTGGGATAAACCTGAGGTCACTTATTCTAGCCACATCATTTTTTTTGCTGTTGAAGCTGGATCTCAGCAAAGTTAAATAACTTCCCTACAATCATACAGCTAATAGTGCAGAGAATGGTAATACTTGCCTTTTCCTAGTTCAGTGTTCTTGTCACTATCCAACACTATAAATAAAAACTGGAAAGCTCTCATTTTTTCCCCTAACTTTATCTTAGATTTTTCTCTGTTTGTTTTTCCATGCAAGTAAGAATCACTTTTTAAAAATTAAATGTCCATTAATGATAGACTGGATTAAGAAAATGTGGCACATATACACCATGGAATACTATGCAGCCATAAAAAAGGATGAGTTCATTTCCTTTGTAGGGACACGGATGAAACAGGAAACCATCATTCTGAGCAAACTATCACAAGGACAGAAAACCAAACACCACATGTTCTCACTCATAGGTGGGAACTGAACAATGATAACACTTGAACACAGGGTGGGGAACATCACACACTGGGGCCTGTCAAGGGGTAGAGGGAAGGGGGAGCGGGGAGGGATAGCATTAGGATATACATCTAATGTAAATGACAAGTTGATGGGTGCAGCACACCTACATGGCACATGTATACATATGTAACAAACCTGTACGTTGTGCACATGTACCGTAGAACTTTGAGTATAATTAAAAAAAGAAAAAGAAAAAGAAAAAAATGGTCTTTAAGTAATGGGCATCTTACTAAAGGCAGTTTAGCTGGAGCTGTGATTGGAGGTAAACTTAACTCAAACGTACGTAACTATCACTTTTATCATTGAGCATTTGTTGTATGTAAACCCACTTCTGAGTGCCTTATAACATTACCATTATTATTTATTTAGTCCCCACTCTAACCCTATAAAATTAGTTCTATATTACTGCCATTTGTTCAAGTAAAAGAAAATTATAGTGTGAGAAGTTCAGTGGTTTATCTAAAGTCACAATACACAGGAAGGCTAACATATGGTTAGTAGTGCCAACTCCTTCCAGAAGAGTTTAAGTAGCTTCCTTTCTGAAGCTAGCTTGGTCATCATGCTTCAGATTGCAGGTTTCTCACCCTGGATTGATCTTGTTGGGGTCCTTTGGGTATTTTTCAGCACAGCTCTAAAGAGGAATGCTTAGGTGGCAGCTAATGCCAGATTATTGACACCTATTTGGCAATCATATGTACGTAGTTCAATTATAATGAGTGTTATAGAATATCACATTTTAAAGTAAATTTTAAATTTTTATTTTATTTTATTATTTTGAACAAAATGTGCTCACTTAGTTCTATGTAAAGGAAATTTAAATGTTTTATAAGCTGGTTATTGACTTATTGGACCTCACAGAGCTCTTACAAAACACCATTTAAATAAGCTAAATGTAAATATACTGGAAACATATGAATTAAATTTCCCTTGAAATGTAGTGGGTTTAAAAATTGGGAGGAAAGTGTTTGGCCAAAGCATTTTATGTTTTGCCAAACCCTGGGTGTTTGAACAAATGGTTTTAAACATTTTATTGAAGCAAAATGCTACTGAGTATACACATTCTTTAGGAACTTGTATTTATTTTTTGTCTCATAACCCATATTATGTTGGTGAAAATGAAAGGATTCTGGGACAATGAATCAAACTATCTAGAGTATTATTGCAAATTGATAATTTTGCAGTGGTCAAGGATTGACAGAGCTAAGCAAAGTGCCCTCTACTCAAGCTAATAGCTATAGAACAGGACACTCCTAAGGTTCGTTTTTCCATGAGAGAAAAACCATAGACAATTATTTTAGAAAACGAAAACCTGGTTTTCAAATGTAATGACTCTAATCATTGTAAATGTAGCTTGAATTGACTAAATGGGTAATGAAACCATTTTAATAATGTTACCTGACCACAATAGATTAATGATCTGTGTGTGTGCGTGCGCACGCGTTTGTGTGTGTAGTTTAGTCAAGTTAGAACCAAAACACACAAAACAGAATCAGCAATACCCTACTTCCTTCGCAGTGAATAAGCCCCAATTTATAAGTACTCATGGGAAAATATAAAACCATCTTCTGTGATTACGGGTGGCTATGACCTACCAAATCCAAGCTTCTGCTGGGTGATCCACCACGGCTTCACTTCTCTGCAGTTTAATGAACTTATGTTTGCCTTGTGTCTACTTTTAAAAATTAAATATCTCAGAATGTTAGGTCTTTGTTACCTATTTCCTTAGTAATAATTATTTGAAAAGTGTTTGTGGCTGTGTTGACAGCTGGCTGGAAACAAGGCTTTGCGGGACTAGACTCTGGTCTAACAGTCAGATGGAAAATGTCTGGGACATGTAAAAACTCTCACTGTAAAAGTTCTGCAGCATGAAAAGGCTTGCCTGGCACTTTTAGACAGAAATTCTTCAAAAGTTCTTCATGATTGGGTCTTGCGCTCTTTATGGGGCATAGTACTTCCCATGACCACATCAGGGTACATGCTAGAATATTCTTCCCTAACTCTGCTCTTAGGCAATAAATTCATTCTTCTTACATTTCTCAGATTAAATATTACTTACAAGGAAATAATTGGGACCACTCTCACTAAGGGAGGTTCCCAGTGGTTTCAGTTAGGTTCTATTTTATCTTCCTTTTTCTTTCTTTTATAGCACTTACCAGAATTTTGAATTATTATGTTTATTATTTAAAATTTTAAAATTTACATCATCCACCAGAGGAGTTCTATGGAGAAGGGTAATGCCGGTCAAGCTCAGCACTGCCTCCCTAGTGCCTAGAGTTACTTGTGCCTGGGATTGAACAAATACTTTTGAATGAATGAGTAATCGCCTGATGGAAGAAAGGTGAGCAGGCTCCTATGTGGTATAAATTCATTGTACTTAGCAACCGCAGGCATCTTGCTGAAGCATAACCAAATTATGAGGTTCCTGCCAAGCAGGAAATTAGCAAATGAACTTTACATGAACCGAGCCAATGGCCACTGTTATAACACCATATTATATTCTGTTTCTTTACTCTGGGAATGAGTTTCAATAAATATACCTCCTGGAGGGCATTTCAAGAAGGTTCGGAAATTTCCCAATAAACTGTTGATCAGATTTATAGATATGATCAGCCAATGCCTGGAGAGAAGCAGATTGATGGAGAGGCTCCAGTTCTAAAGATCGGAGATTCTGTACTTCAGTAAAGTACCTTTAGCCTTCTATGTGGTCAAGCAGCTGAATGGAAAGGAAGGGATGGAGTAGGGTGTAATGCTTCCTGTAAAACTGACTGCAAGTTCATTCACTTTGGAAAAGACTAACGAACATCTCTACTGACCTGTAATCAGTTCGTTTTCCAGGCAAGGACTTCACAGAAAACAGTGGCCCAAAATTACTAAATTTCAGTGGAATCCTTTCGCCGTGAGAAAAATCTCTGACTATCCTCTAGGCAGACACATAAGGTTGATTTGGACATTCAAGCAACTGAAAAAATAAATTCACAGGATCTTTCTATCTACCATCATCAAGCTCTCTCTTCTAACTCGAACATCTTTTATTTTGCATCCCAATTTTAAAACAGTCTCTTGTGTCCGCCTGTCTTGCCGCACACATTATTTTGTCTCTACCATGTGCCCAGACATAGGAAATACAGTAGTAAACTAGAAAGTTTACTTTTCTCATGGAATGTGTACCCTTCTCTGTGAACCTCAACAACCTAGCACCACATTAATGAATGGAAAAACTCAAGGCAGTCAGGCTGTTTTATGATTTCCCTAGCTTTCAGGTCCATCCTCGTATTTCTTATGTTGAGAGGAATACATGTAAAGGAGGGAATTGGGAGGCTGAATTCCTGCACAGAGCTCCCTAAAGGAAAAGAAAAAAAACCCGATGGGTAGTGAGTGGGATTGCGGCAGGCATAGTTACTGTGTGAGGTGTTAGGAGGGAAGGACAAGTTGGCAAAGAAGCCAGCATCCTCTCCAGACTTGGTTGGTTGCTTTCTGAAACTGCCTTCGGTTTTCTACCAGGAAGTGTCTCTCACTTCCTTCTAGCCTCATTTTTAACCACCACAGTTCCCCATATTTGGTGTCCATTCATAATAATGAGCTAGAAATTCAAATTTTTATCATTTTCCAGACAATAAATTTATAATTTCAAATTGGACTGAAACTGGCTCATAGATTCTCTATTTTTCCCTGATTTTTGTTTTGAGATACCTGAAATCACATTGGCAAGTAAAAGGAAAGGCCAAAAGTTTAGAGGGACAAGAACTTTCAATGGCTTTTCTTAATTAACAGAAGTTGTAGTGAACGCTTAATAACAGTTAAGATAAAAAATACTGGTTCAGCCAATAAAAATCCCTTTATATTAGAGGTATTTGCCAACTATTTGATACTTTTGATGGGCATTCAATTTATAGGCCATATTAGTTTAACATTAAGATTGAAGTTAAGCAAATATCATCAAATTAACTGGGGTCTCACACACATACTTTTTTTCTTTTCGGTAAAGTGAGATTGGTGTATTAAAAAGGCAAAATATTTACAAATAAGTTATCTTTATAGTCTTATATACTCATTCTACATTTGGCAAAATTATGTACTTATTCTTTTTAACTAGTCTAAATTATTTTTTTCTTGGAGTGAAATAATTTTACCACGTTAAAAATATAAGGGAAATATGAAATGGAAATTTGGTATACCTGACAGATCTGCATACATATATTGAGTATTCATTCATTCAAAATACATTCAAATCAATTTAAATGTATGTTATTAATAGCATAATCTTGTGTGAGGAAACTACCTTTTTACACTTTTATTTTAGGTTCAGGGGTATATGTTCAGGGAAACACGTTTGTCCTCTGCTCAGATTTCCAAGTGAAGGAACTCTCTGGCTCGAAGCGATACTTGGTCCCTTTCTCACTGCTCACTTACATGCATATCTCCATAGGCAGAGGATTAAATTACTTGCAAAATTTGATAGAAGGAATTATTGTACATTAATCTCCCTTTTCCTCTCTATTTTGATGGCTGCCTCAAAAATCACAAATTTTGTGCTGTCAGTATGAAGCTTGCTGGGGAGAAGTCTTGACTTTTACATCTGTGCAAGTACGTTTAATTCTAGTTTGAAGTGTTTGCAAGCCCTTTATGCTGTAAATTTAAAGCAAGCTCTCTAAATAGCCTTTCAATAATAAACCTGATATTTTCATCTCAGTGTCTCCGTGTTTTGTGCTTTCTATTTCAATTAATTCCTATTTCAAGAGGGGAAAGAAGATGTTATTCAAATTCAAACTCCCAATACACACAAAAAATTGTTTTAATTTTCTTTTATAATAGTGTGATATATATTTCATATATTAACCTAATCCAAATGTGTAAGCACTAAAATGTATATATATGTGCGTGCATGCACATGTATCCACACATTTAAGAATCCTCATAAAAGCTTTCTGTAAGTAATTTTTTCCCACATTGAATCAACTCTCAGTTGGACAATAAAGTATGTTTTTATTCTGAGTAAAACCTGATTTTCATAGATTTAGGCTATATACTAAAAGTAACTTTCTCATGACATTTTTGCAATATTTTTGTAGCAATGAGTCTATGTAAACTACACTTAGGTTAAAAGATGAATGTAACTTAAATAAAAATATGCTTAAGAACTTCAAAAAGATACAATATTCATCCTTGGTAAATTATTTTCTTTAATTAATTGAAGATACTTATATTATTTTACTTACCTAATTAATTTATAAGTATTCTTAATTTTCAAAAGTTAACATTATTTTGAAGCAGTTTAAAGCAATTTGAAAATATTTTCAAAGATGAATCTGGGTCTACATGAAACAATTGTTTTGAAATTATTAGACCTTAAAGACCTGTATTCTTAATTTCTCCATTATAATTTTTCTCATGGAAGTCAATTTACTAATGTGTAGAAGCTATAGAGTTGACGGAATTCATGAACTTATTGCCTGTCCAACAGAATAGTTTTGAATTAAAATGATGACAAGGACATACATTTAATAAGTTAAGTTGGAAATATAAATATGATTCTTTCTATATAATAAATAAAAAGAATATTTTGGACTTCAGTCTTTTAAGCAGCATTTGTCTCATTGGTTATTCTCATTTGGTATTCTTTTTCATCTACATCAATGAAATTGTGTCACTTTTCCTTCTACATTTCTGGTGTCTTCTAGGTCATCTACTTTATAGGTGTATCTTCTGCTCTCTAGTTATTAAATGTTTATATTTCTCAAGGAATAGCCTTAAGTCTTCTTTCTACTTAATTTGCATTACCTCCCTAGCTGTATGCATGCATTACACATGAACTTCTCTAGCTTAGAAAGTTTATATTTATATTGCTAGTCTTTTTTTTTTTTTTTTTTTGAGACGGAGTCTTGCTCTGTCGCCCGAGCTGGAGTGCAGTGGCCAGATCTCAGCTCACTGCAAGCTCCGCCTCCCGGGTTCACGCCATTCTCCTGCCTCAGCCTCCGGAGTAGCTGGGACTACAGGCGCCCGCCACCTCGCCCGGCTAGTTTTTTGTAGTTTTAGTAGAGACGGGGTTTCACCGTGTTAGCCAGGATGGTCTCGATCTCCTGACCTCGTGATCCGCCCGTCTCGGCCTCCCAAAGTGCTGGGATTACAGGCTTGAGCCACCGCGCCCGGCCCTATATTGCTAGTCTTAATCTTTCCTCTCAGCGCAGATGGATATAATATAATCATCCCTTATTTGGCATTATCACCCATTTATGTAAAGGCTCCTCGCACCTTGTCCCAATATCTCCACTCTTCCTTCAGTTTTGCAAGTTAGAAATTGAAGAGTCAGAATCTACAACTTCCTTTCCCTCAGTTTCTATATCCAGTCCTTTCTCATGTCTCATTAAATATGTCTTCCATATCACAATTATCCATGTTCTTTTCCATTGTGATCATATTAGTCCAAGTAGCATAATTTCAGCCATTATCAATGGTGATTTAATAAGGCTATTATAATAAATATCTGACTATTTAAAACATGTATGTTAATTTCAGCAAAATGTGAAAAGTGTCCAGGATACAATTTTTATTATGTAATGTTATATCATTAATATGATTTTAGTCAGAAAAATGGGGAGTACTAATTGACTCATTCCTCTGGAGATAGTATCCAATCAGAAGTAGTATGCAACCGTAAGTAACATTTAAATCATTTATCCTTCTGCCACTTGGTAAATTGCAGTAAGTTTACCAAGATGAAGATCTTT
This sequence comes from Piliocolobus tephrosceles, assembly GCF_002776525.5. Lineage (NCBI taxonomy): Eukaryota > Metazoa > Chordata > Mammalia > Primates > Cercopithecidae > Piliocolobus > Piliocolobus tephrosceles. The sequence continues at coordinate 81,246,167 of NC_045443.1, forward strand.
TGGTTATACTGAAAACATAATAGATATTCTAATAAGACTCAAATTATTTTTAAATGTGTGTAAGGCATTTCTTGTAGGACTTCCTGATGTATGAACATCATTAAATAGCGGGAAAGAGCTTTGTATCTGAGTTAGATCCGAATTTAAACTCTAACTTTGGTTGCTTACTTTTGTATAACCTTGCATAGTTTCTTTAATTGCTTTCTACCTCAATGTCCTCATCTGCAAAAGGATAATAATAATACCTTCTCTTGGGTTGTTAGAAATATCAACTAAAATGCAATTCATGAAGCGCTTATTATGAGGTCTAGCTCCCAGAACATGGTGAGCAATGCTAAAATTACATATTATGGAAAATATTATTTTAAGTTTTTATTTTATTTAAATTACACTGTGCAGACAGATTAGAACCTAAATTTAATCCTAAATTACCTTAATTCCATTAAGAAAAAATAAATTGATATATGGTTTTCTTTTTAATGTATGTTTTTTAAAACTTATTGAGTGTGTTCCGTTTATTTTAAAGTTATTGAAATACTAGAAAGGAAGTGATAAGGCATACATTATAAATTAATTAATTACAAATATCTGGTACCTGTCTTTGATATAATTCTTAACAACCTGTCATAGCCCTATTATAACTTACTTTAGAAAGTACACCTCTAGTAATGCATGCTTATCTTTATAAACCAATAGTAAAACACCAGTTGTGCCAGTGTGAAATTGTTTACTAAATTTTAAATAATCTGAATTTTGAATTTGGAAATTTCAAGCCAAAAGAACCAAATAAATATAATTTGCCTTTTATGGATGGAAAAATCATGCAATTGTTCTGCTCATATTTTTTTTTTTCTAAGTAGACTGTTTCATGCCCAATTTTCTTCATTCAACATGTTTTTAAAAAAGCATATGGAAAAGCTTTTTTATATCTCCCATCAGGCATGAGGAGGTTGGTGAGAAAATAGATCATAAGAAAATATTTTAAAAATACATGAAATACATTCAAGATGTGAAAGAGAAACCAAAGGCAGATTTCGCATGGCCTGGCATTTAGGAGTGACAAAAACATTGGCTCCAAAGCTATAATTACACTTTTGTTCAAATTACTAAAAATAAATTAAATTATATAGCAATATTTATTTTCTGTTTTCCACAATTTTCATGGTCCAAAAAAAATATTCAATTACCTTTTGAGATAGGTTACTGATTTCTAATATATTTTAGGTGTCTGCTAACATTTAAATGAAACAGAAAAAACAGATACAGTTCTTCTGGAGCAACGACTATATAACAATCATATCATTTGGATTGGAAATTGAAAACCTTACAGTCATTGACATCCACATAAATAACAAAATTTGAGGAAACAGAAAAAAAAAAAAACTCTTAGTATAATTTTTTCTTGTTACCTTAGCATGGTGTCTGAACATGTGTCAAATAATGTTTATTTCTATACTTTCATAAAAATAAGATATTGAATTATTGGCTTTATGGATTCTAAGTTCAAACCACTATATTAATAATTTAAATACATTTACTTATTTAACTGTCATGACATTATTACATACTGGTGAGGTATAATTGATAGCATTTAATTCTTCTACTTAAGGAAACTGAGGCTTTAAAATATTAAGAAGCATGTCTAGAATTACACTTGTATAAATTGGTATGGTTGACATTTAATTTCAATGTTTGGCTTTGAGAGCTTAGTTTTTAAATCACTAAAGGGTAGTTTATGTAAGAATATATCTATATTTATATATATAATATATATATTTATATTCTTACATAAAGAATTCTTACATGAAGAATTTATATTCTACATTCTTAAAGAATTCATAAAGAATATATGAATATGTTCTTACATAAATTAATATATTCTTTTATGTAAGACTATATTAATAATCCTAGAGGAGGCATGATTATTAAATTATTTTTACTTTTACATGCAGTTACAAATCTTCATAATATAAAAGATGTATGAATAAGATATGCATTGTCTCATTTTAGTTTAAAAACAATCTAGAACCACTTAATATCATGAATTTTATAGATAAAGAACTGAAATTTAGGCTAGATGACTTTTTTTTCAGATCAAATATAGATAAGTAGCAGGGTTGAAACTTAGGCCCTCTGACTACTCATGTCTTGGATGGATTGTACTTGTGTGGATTCTCCAATTTATACTGATTAATATGTATGCTTTTGTATATGTCCTTTTTTAGCAAATGCCATGTATTCATACATTTATTTACTATATTTTATTTACCTCCTTTATTTCAATAGAAATGTATTTCCTGCTATTTTTGAAATGTATTTTATGCATACAATTTTTAAAAGTTGAACATTAATGGATAATTTATTTAATCCTTCTGAGGTTAATATTAGTACTTCTATTATTATATATCTTTTATAGGTTATAAAATTGAGGAATTAAAGGGTTTAAATAATTTGGAAAAGGACATACATCTACCAAATAGATTTCCAGAAAGTATTTGTACATCAATCTTGTATTTCTCGAAGTGTGGGGCATGGATACACTTGCATTAATACTTGCAGTGTTTTCAGAATGCCACGTATTTCCAGTCACCCCAGACATATTAATTAGAGTATTTTGATGTGGCAAGTAATCTACATTTTAAATATCCAGGAGAATCTTACATATATTGTAATTTGAAAGCCATTGCGTTATCTATACTATAAGAATTCAGATACGAGCCAAGCTTTTAAACATATTTTTATGTAAATTAACTAGGTCACCCTCAGTCTTCTCATCTATAGTGGGAAAAATAACAGTACCTGCTTTGTATAATTGTTTTGAGGGTTAAATATGTAAGCATATGTAAAGCCCTCAAAACATAATCTGGCAAATTTTTATTGTTCAATAAATGTTAGTTACCTTTGTTATTTGGTCATTTTCTTTAAGATTTCATTACTCTAGAAGGGGCCTTGGAGACCAGTTTGTGTATTTGAATTGTTTTTCTCTCCACTTTCATTTTCTCAGACGGAAGAATCCTAATCTTCTGTTTTCTCAGGGAGGCTTTCATTTTGGCCAAAGATATCTTTCATCTTGGTCATTTAAATTACACATTCTCAAGCTTTTTCCATCTACATTATCTTTCATTTCACTAGAAATCACATTACAGAATATTGCAGATGAGGCCTCATCATAATTTCACAGTAGCATAAGTTTATAGCTAGTGTTAGATTTTTACTCTTCTTAATGCTACTGAGATTTTTTCACCTTCTGTGCACATTAATGGGAGAAAAAGCCAACATTACTCAGTTTCCTTTCCTAGTTTGGAACTGAGAGCTCAGACCCCATCATCTTAAAAATAGTGCTTGTATTTATTCTCTCTAAACATAATACTAATCAAAACAATAACATTGATTTTTTAATTAATCATGTCCTCACAGTGCTTTACGAAGCAGAAAATATATTTAATCAAAACCATAAAAGTACCTTCTTGTGATATATTTCTTAAAAACACATTTATATCCACACACATACAAAAAGCCAAATCAATTATCTTCCGCCCTCATTCCAAAACTTTTTCTACAACCAATATGAAGTAGGATTCAGAAATAATTCCTGCAGCATACATATTGTGTTGTAATCAAAGTTTCTGAGATATTTGTGAAAGATTAAGAATAGAGGACTGTATGTATCATTAGTTACTAATGGTGATTAAACCAAAGCCTCTTGACTTCTAACGAAGCTTTTAAACTACTCTGCTCAACTAAGTATTGGTGGAGCCACAGAGGTGTCCTGGCCAGCTCCACTTATGGAGTGAGAGGATCAGTGGACACCAGGCAACCAAGCCTTTCCACCCCTTCACCTGATTACCTCCGAGTTCATGTGTTATCTGACACTTGATGATACTTTCAGAAAGGATGACATGGTTAAAATAGGATTGAAAGTTACTGCACTGGATAAAAGACACACATACACAAAACAATCATCAGAAAGCAGATCAACAAGAGTAGTCAATAAGCCTAGGTAACAGCCAACTCCAAAATCTTAGGGACTTAAAATTTGAGCTATATAATTTAATAGAGGGCCATGTTCCATTTTGTCTACAATTAGAGACCATCTTTTGCATCTTTGCTCACTCTGACAGAAAAAAAAAACAAAGATGACAAACCATTCACTACTGCTTAAGGACTTCTTCCCAGTAGTAACAAAAAGCGGTTGCTGTTGACATTTTATTGCCCAAGCAAGTCAATAATTATGCCTAACCTCAAGAGATACTTTTATTCTAGGCCATGATGTAGAAAAATTGAAAATATCAGAAAACAAAAGTAATAATCACCACAAAAGCCAAATCTGTGTAAGAAAATGTACATTTCTGCTGCTATCATAACATACCTTAGACTGGATAATTTACAAACAGCATAAATTTATTGGTCACAGTTACGGAGAATGGGAAGTCCAAGACCAAAGTATTGGCATATGGTATCAGGTGAAGGCTTCTTGTTCAATCTTCATATGGTAAAAGATAGAAGGTCAAAACTTCGGCCTAGCTAGTTTTCTCCAGCACTTTCATATATCATTAATCTCATTCATACGTGAAGAGCCCTCATCTCCCAATTACCTACTAAATGCCCCATCTCTTAATACTCTTATAATGGAGATTAAGTTTCAATGTAAATTTTGGAGTACACAAAAACATTTAAACCAGGGATGTCCAATCTTTTGGCTTCCCTGGGCCACATTTGAAGAAGAATTGTCTTGGGCCACACATAAAATATACTAAAACTAACAATAGTTGATGAGCTGAAATAAACTCCCCTAAAAATTTCGTAATATTTTAAGAAAGTTTATGAATTTGTGTTTGGCCGTATTCAAAACTGTTCTGGGCCGCATGGAGCCTGCTTGATTGGACGAGCTTGATTTAAACTATAGGAGAGAGTATGATAAATAAAGTGGAAGATATAAATACCAATACACTCTCTATATAAAATCTTAAAAGATTTTATATAAAATCTTAAAAGAGTCAGTGGATTCTGTTGAAACATAATGGATAGATGGGCAATGTCCACCTTCATCATAATCTGGATATATAAATGTAGAATCCTCCAGAACATCAGAAGTGAAACATTATGGAAAATGATACTTTAAAGATCATTAATTATATGTACCATTGTAAAATGTTTCAAACTCCCTGTTTCCCAATTTCCCTGACACAAATTATAATTAAATTTAATATGACAGATGTGATTATGCCATAATGATTTCAACTTTCAGCAAGAAAAATGTAACTTCTAAAAATATATGGTCCAATTTTCATAAAATACCCAGTAAAATGCATTAAAAAAAAAGCTTATCTCAAAAAGGCACATTTTTAGACTAATAGTTTTTTGTATTGAACAATAAAATTACAACTGGTACTTTTGATTTCTTTGCATATACCCCTTGCAAACGTGATAAATGCATCATTATAACTTGCTTTTATTTATTCCACAGATCTGAAGCAAAAAAATACATTTTCATATCTAATCCAAGAAGTTACAAAAGTCATTAATTCATCAATTCAACATATACTTATTGGATAACTGCTATGTGTTGAGCACTGTGCTGGGAATAAGAACAATGGTGAATAGACTCATGCTTCTAGGGTACTCACAAGTTCCTTGCAAAAATCAGACATGAAAAATATTTTCTTAAAATGTACAACATGGAGCTATAAAATGTCCAAAACACATTCAGATGCACCTAAATGAATGAACAAGTCCACATTTCTATTTAATGTGTAGTGTGGTGGTGTGGGTAGGAGAAACAAAGGATTGAAGTGTTAGATAAAAAATAATTTTATGAGAGACTCTATTTGGTCTTAAGGAGAATGAAGATGAGAACAGTATGATTCAGGGTGACTCATTTAAGATACTGAGTGTCATGCAGTGATAAGGGTAGAATTGAATGACATTTATGCAGAGATTTAAAATTGATATTTTTTCAATAAATAGGAATATAATCCAATGAAATCATTTTGTATCTTTACCCAATGAGCACTGAAGAAATGACTTATTTCTTAATGTGGAAAACGTTTACTGTATAGCTACTTTTTTGCCAAACATGGTTATAAATGGACACAGGTAAAGAATTAGTCTGATGTTCCCCTTCCCGAGTCCAAGTGATGTCATTGTTCAGTTCCCACCTATGAGTGAGAACATGCGGTGTTTGGTTTTCTGTTCTTGTGATAGTTTGCTAAGAATGATGGTTTCCAGCTGCATCCATGTCCCTACAAAGGACGCAAACTCATCACACATCGGGGCCTATCATGGGGAGGGGGGAGGGGGGAGGGATTGCATTGGGAGTTATACCTGATATAAATGACGAATTGATGGGTGCTGACGAGTTGATGAGTGCAGCACACCAACATGGCACAAGCATACATATGTAACAAACCTGCACGTTATGCACATGTACCCTAGAACTTAAAGTATAATAAAAAAAAAAATTTAAAAAAAATTTCATCAAATCTATAGATAGAATAATAAAATTTATGCATTAAAAAGTAAAAAAAAAGAAAAGAATTAGTCTGAAATACTGGAAAATAATTGTGGTAATATGGAAAAATTAGAGCTAACCCTGCATTAATAATTTTGAAAGCCACAAAAATGTATTAGTGGATGCATGTATCAGCAAATTTGTTTTACTATGTTTTTCAGTCACAGTATATTATTTTCACATATTACATTAGTCAGATGGAGGCAGAAAAACATCATCCATGCAAAGCATTAAACAAAGGAAATTTATGTATGTATGTATGTATTTATTTTGAGATGGAGTTTGGTTCTTGTTGCCCAGGCTGAAATGCCGTGGCACCATCTCAGCTCACTGAAACCTCCCCCTCCCAGATTCAAGCTATTCTCCTGCCTTAGCCTCCCAAGTAGCTGGGATTACAAGTATGAGTCACCATACCCAGCTAAGTATTTTGTATTTTTAGCAGAGATAGGATTTCACCATGTTGGCCAGGCTTCTCTCAAACTCCTGACCTCAGGTGATCCACCTGCCTTGGCCTCCCAAAGTGCTGGGATTACAGGTGTGAGCCACCACGTCTGGCCAACAGAGGGAATTCATAATGAAGAATTAGTTGCAACTAATATTGGAAGAATTTGATGGTGAGACAAAGTAAATTTTTATGAAAGAACGGAGGCTTTTAGCCCACTCAGTGGTATAGAAACCAGAAGAGGAATGGTAGGAACAGCCCAGGGTCTGGGATCACCCAATGGACACCAGAACTAGGTCCAGTTGGAACCATGGGGGAGGATCGGCTTCTAGCACAGTAACATTGGGAGGATTACTCTGGAAATCTACTTCTCCCTCTCTCTAGTACCTCCCATCCCCAGCCAGTTGGCAAGGGAAATGGATATGAAGTCTCTCGGAAATAGTCCCCTGTGATAAAGAACAGAACGAGAGAAGGGTAGAGAATGAATCCTCAAGGAAAGCAAATGAGTAACAGTCTGCCCACTTTGCTGCTCAGTACCCCTTCTCGCTCTTCTCTCCATATTTATCTGTCATGTAACAGTGATTTAATACTTTGTTCTAACATGATGCAACTTGTTCTTCATACAAATAAAGATGCTGTAACCCTGTTCCCTAAAACAGAGACAAAGTCGCCTGGATCGTTGGATTAATCTCAAGTCCAGGATCTCCAAGTTCAACACAGTCCTCCCTTTTAGGTCCATCTCAAGTCCAAGATCTCCAGGTTCAACACAGTCCTCCCTTTTAGGTCCACATTCGTCTCTTCCTGATATTCCTGATTACTAGTCATAATAAACAGTGAAAGAAAGGACAAAAGAAAAATAGGAAAACAAAAAGCAAAGTCTGTTTGTTAGCTTACTTATCTAGCTTTTGTAATGATCAGCAAATCATGGGATCAAGGTTGATGTTCAATACTTACTATCTTATACCACATATTCTGTTGCCCTTGTTCCCTATGTTCACCATAATCACATTCAATGTCTAGTATTTTACCTTATTGAATGATCCAGACCATTTACAAAGTTAAGTGAAAAAAAATTCCTGAAAGATCTCAGTCCATAATGTTCCCATTTTTATTAGGTTGATGAGGCCTTCTGTTAACACCTACTATTGAACATACAGTAATTAAAAGGTGGCCAGGGAAATATCCTGAGTTGTAGACAAGTCTCCCTTTGTTCCCTTTGTATAAGAACAATCTAATTTCCTTTTTGTAACCCCCTCTTAGCCTGTTCACTCAGTAGGAAGAGAGCCAAAACCACGACGAAGGCGATTTCAATTGGTAACTCAATAGAAACAATGTTTCACTTCCTGAAGGAAGCAATTCTGTCTTCGAAACCTGAACCTCTAACCTAGAAGAACCTAGTGTTGCAGGGATAGAAATTATAAATTTTACGATTATGTCATTAGGTTTAATAGTGATAATGACCCCTTCTGGTTTCATCCCTTGGTTCCTGTCTTCTGTATTCAGGCTGTGGTCTATTCAGCATAATATATTGCAGGGGTTGTGACATTCTTTTCTGTAAAGGTCTTTTCACTCTGTGAGCCATATGTTCTTTGTTTCACCTCTGCCATAATAGAGCTAAAATGGACACAGACAAACATGTTAACAAATGATCATGGTTATGGCCCAATAAAACTTTATTTACAAGAACAAGCTGTGGGCCAAATTTGATCCATTTGATCCATCAGGGTTTTGCTGACCCCTGACATGTTAGTTACTGATTCAAAGCATATACTACTTTCTGTAGAATTGCATTTAAATCTTGTTGGATGTGATCTCAACCAATGTCATACTTGAATTTTGATAGATTATTCCATAGTATATATTAACTCAGTTGCTTCTGGACAATGACATCCTCAGTCAGAAATGAAGTGAATTCATTGGTCAGGAGGAGTATTCCACAGGTTGCTATAATAGTGAATATGAATAAGACTTTCCATAATTCTACAATGATGGAGCTGGAAGATATAATGTATGTAAGATAGGCAAAACCATATGCAGATAATAAGCTTATTTATTGGAAAACAAGTTGCTTCAAATTCTGTGATATAAGAGTTCCTATGTAATCAACTTGACCTCTAGGTGACTAGTGGTTCTCCTTCCAAACAGTGCTTAATCTGGGACTCAAAGCTTCCCTCCATTGTTCATAAGGTGGCTACATAGCAGTAGCTATAGCTAATTTAGCCTTGGAGAGTGAATATTGTATTGTCAACCCAATGCATAATCTTCATACTTGCTGTCAAGTCCATGTTTCACATTATTCCATTAAGCAAGAACAGGTATAACTGAAGAAAGTGGCTGACTGGTGCATAAAGAAAGATCATAATGTTTTCCAGTTTACTGAGAGAGCCTTTTTGGCAAAGGTTGCCTTTTGGTAAGCATTTGAATGGGAAACAAATATACTCATATGTGTGAACATTTAAAGAAGGCCACTTACATATTTCTTTTCCTGATCTGTAACTAAACATCACTTTCTTTTCTTCTAAGTCTCTGATTGCCTGACCCAGTAATTAGCTACTGCTCATAAATCAGTGTTTACCTCTACTATAAGTCATCTCTTCTTTCAAGACGTCATCTCTTCTTTCAAGACTTCTTTGTACCTTTCGTTAATGTCTGCCCCTTTCTTGGGTCATAATGGACTGTATTACATTGCTGGCTAATGTAAACATACCTCAAATATTTATCTATAAACCAGGACCAAGTATCTTCTAAAAACTGTTCATAGTAACACTCACTAAGTCCAGATGCATCTGCTGAGGGTGGTACAGCAATAAGGTAGGGAGGTAGAGTAATAAGGTAGGAATAGGTACCACATAAGTCTACACCGTATGCTTATGTAACTTAACCTCTGTCTTCTGGACCAGCTCGAATCCAATTGAAAAAAAAAAAAAATTCGTATTTGAAGGTAAATTGCTGCTGTTCATGTGCAATCTTATAGCTGGTTATATCACCTAGCATTCAGGAAAATATGATTAAATTTTTAGTTGTCTATAGTGATGTTTCAATTTAAGATATAGTTGAAAAAAACAAAATAGTCATCACTAAAACAGGCTTTGTGCCACAAACTAATGAAATTGCATGTAGTGCTATAGTGTGGCTCAGAGAGGCTCCATTTCAGTATCCGTATTTGCTACCCTAGGTTCTGCTGAATCAAATTCAGATTCATCTGCCAGCTAACAATGCAGCCTGAACCTATCTCTGAGCTTTCTCTTTCCCTGTGTGCTTTGAAAACTACCAAATATGTCCCTTAAAAATGGGTCAAAATAGCATACCCAAGTAAATTATGCCAAATCCAGAGAATTTCACCAAGCATTGTGCCTCCTTTGTCACGGTGGTCAGAGCACAGTGGAGCATATTCCTGGGATACCCTTTATCCTGGGATACCACAGACAGCTGGATTTCCAGAATTTTCATTCTACATTTTCATGGAGTTTATCACCCTCAGATGTACATACGTCTTATTAAAGCATACAGAGTAATTGTTACTTTCTACTCACTATTTTGAATCAGTACAATATCAGTGGTAAATTTTGTGGCATGTTAAGATAAATAAAATACCTGGGAACGATAAGATGTTGTTGTAAGGCCATTTGACATAGTCATGAAATAAAAGAGTACAGGTGTACTGCTGCCCCTGGCAACTAAAAGGAGACTTCTAATTTTCCATGCTAACTGATGGAGAAAAAAAATGAACAAAGCAATACAAGAAACTTCTGACAGATCAATAGATGCATACCAGATGCTTAGTGTCTAATTTCATTTCCTTAGGAAAGAGATCATATCTGGAAGAGCAGCTACAGAAAAAATCACCTCCTAAGTAAGCTTAAAAAATGCAATCTGTTCAATATTTATTTGGCTTTTTCTGAAGCCAACTTTTTAACACTTTAATGATGATACTAACCTTAACGGTTCCCTGAGAGATACAATATTCCTTTTGCTATATGATATTGGAGGAATAGTCTTTGGGGAACTTCCTTTTAGCCCTTCTTGTCAAAATAACATGCAGTTCATAGGTCATGGAGTCAATATGGGAATATTTTTCAGTTGCTGAATATGTCTATTCAACCACACATTCAGGAATGAAGAGCATAACTATAAGTAGAATCTGAAGATTCATTCACCCATTATGATATGGAGTTGGGTCAAAATTACACTTAGTAATTTTGCAATTAATAAGCATCTACTCTGAATTTCATAACAGTGAAATTTTGCCTTTATATTGATTAGTGCTAATGCAGAGCCAGTGACAAATAATTTTCTAAAACTCTGCATATGTTCCTTATCTAGTACTCTAGAAAATATTGCAGATCCCTTTGGGGAAGGCTTGTGGGAAATTTTAGTATAAATTGTGACAGTGGATATTTTTCTGAAAAGAAGCTGGCCGGGAGCAAGATGGCTGAATAGGAACACCTCCAGTCTCCATCTCCCAGCGCGAGCGACACAGAAGTCCGGTGATTTCTGCATTTTCAACTGAGGTACTGGGGTCATCTCACTCGGGAGTGCAGGACAATCGGTGCTGGTCAGCTGCTGCAGCCTGACCAGCAAGAGCTGAAGCAGGACGAGGCATCGCCTCACCTGGGAAGCGCAAGGGGGAAGGGAGTCCCTTTTCCTAGCCAGGGGAACTGAGACACACAAAACCTGGAAAATCGGGTAACTCCCACCCCAATACTGCGCGGTAAGCACACAGGCACACCAGGAGAATATACCCCACACCTGGTCGGGAGGGTCTCATGCCCACGGAGCCTCCCTCCTTGCTAACACAGCAGTCTGCGGCAATCTAACCGCAAGGCAGCAGCGAGGCTGGGGGAGGGGCGCCCGCCATCGCTGAGGCTTAAGTAGGTAAACAAAGCCGCTGGGAAGCTCGAACTGGGTGGAGCTCACAGCAGCTCAAGGAAACCTGCCTGTCTCTGTAGACTCCGCCTCTGGGGACAGGGCACAACTAAAAAATAACAGGGGAAGCAGGAGAGGCCTGTGCAGACGCGAACAACTCTGTCTGCCAGCTTTGAAGAGAGCAGTGGATCTCCCAACACGGAGGTTGAGATCTGAGAAGGGGCAGGCTGCCTGCTCAAGTGGGTCCCTGACCCCTGAGTAGCCTAACTGGGAGACATCCCCCACTAGGGGCAGTCTGACACCCCACACCTCACAGGGTGGAGTACACCCCTGAGAGGAAGCTTCCAAAGCAAGAATCAGACAGGTGCACTCGCTGTTCAGCAATATTCTATCTTCTGCAACCTCTGCTGCTGATACCCAGGCAAACAGGGTCTGGAGTGGACCTCAAGCAATCTCCAACAGACCTATAGCTGAGGGTCCTGACTGTCAGAAGGAAAACTATCAAACAGGAAGGACACCTATACCAAAACCCCATCAGTACGTCACCATCATCAAAGACCAGAGACAGATAAAACCACAAAGATGGGGAAAAAGCAGGGCAGAAAAGCTGGAAATTCAAAAAATAAGAACGCATCTCCCCCTGCAAAGGAGCACAGCCCATCACCAGCAACGGATCAAAGCTGGTCAGAGAATGACTTTGATGAGTTGAGAGAAGAAGGCTTCAGTCCATCAAACCTCTCAGAGCTAAAGGAGGAATTACGTACCCAGCGCAAAGAAACTAAAAATCTTGAAAAAAGAGTGGAAGAATTGACAGCTAGACTAATTAATGCAGAGAAGGTCATAAACGAAATGACAGAGATGAAAACCATGACACGAGAAATACGTGACAAATGCACAAGCTTCAGCAACCGACTCGATCAACTGGAAGAAAGAGTATCAGTGATTGAGGATCAAATGAATGAAACGAAGTGAGAAGAGAAACCAAAAGAAAAAAGAAGAGAAAGAAATGAACAAAGCCTGCAAGAAGTATGGGATTATGTAAAAAGACCAAATCTACGTCTGATTGGGGTGCCTGAAAGTGTGGGGGAAAATGGAACCAAATTGGAAAACACTCTACAGGATATCATCCAGGAGAACTTCCCCAACCTAGCAGGGCAGACCAACATTCAAATTCAGGAAATACAGAGAACGCCACAAAGATACTCCTCCAGAAGAGCAACTCCAAGACACATAATTGCCAGATTCACCAAAGTTGAAATGAAGGAAAAAATCTTAAGGGCAGCCAGAGAGAAAGGTCGGGTTACACACAAAGGGAAGCCCATCAGACTGACAGCAGATCTCTCGGCAGAAATTCTACAAGCCAGAAGAGAGTGGGGGCCAATATTCAAAGTTCTTAAAGAAAAGAATTTTAAACCCAGAATTTCATATCCAGCCAAACTAAGTTTCATAAGTGAAGGAGAAATAAAATTCTTTACAGATAAGCAAATGCTTAGAGATTTTGTCACCACCAGGCCTGCCTTACAAGAGACCCTGAAGGAAGCCCTAAACATGGAAAGGTACAACCGGTACCAGCCGTTGCAAAAACATGCCAAAATGTAAAGACCATCGAGGCTAGGAAGAAACTGCATCAACTAATGAGCAAAATAACCAGTTAATATCATAATGGCAGGATCAAGTTCACACATAACAATATTAACCTTAAATGTAAAT
>NC_045443.1:81259795-81298988 GCF_002776525.5 Piliocolobus tephrosceles
AGACCCATCTCACATGCAGAGACATACATAGGCTCAAAATAAAGGGACGGAGGAAGATCTACCAAGCAAATGGAGAACAAAAAAAAGCAGGGGTTGCAATCCTAGTCTCTGATAAAACAGACTTTAAACCATCAAAGATCAAAAGAGACAAAGAAGGCCATTACATAATGGTAAAGGGATCAATTCAACAGGAAGAGCTAACTATCTTCAATATATATGCACCCAATACAGGAGCACCCAGATTCATAAAGAAAGTCCTTAGAGACTTACAAAGAGACTTAGACTCCCATACAATAATAATGGAAGACTTCAACACTCCACTGTCAATATTAGACAGATCAACGAGACAGAAAGTTAACAAGGATATCCAGGAATTGAACTCATCTCTGCACCAAGCGGACCTAATAGACATCTATAAAACTCTCCACCCCAAGTCAACAGAATATACATTCTTCTCAGCACCACATCGCACTTATTCCAAAATTGACCACATAATTGGAAGTAAAGCACTCCTCAGCAAATGTAAAAGAACAGAAATTATATCAAACTGTCTCTCAGACCACAGTGCAATCAAACTAGAACTCAGGACTAAGAAACTCAATCAAAACCACTCAACTACACGGAAACTGAACAACCTGCTCCTGAATGACTACTGGGTATATAACGAAATGAAAGCAGAAATAAACATGTTCTTTGAAACCAATGAGAACAAAGATACAACATACCAGAATCTCTGGGACACATTTAAAGCAGTGTGTAGAGGGAAATTTATAGCACTAAATGCCCACAAGAGAAACCAGGAAAGATCTAAAATTGACACTCTAACATCACAATTAAAAGAACAAGAGAGGCAAGAGCAAACACATTCAAAAGCTAGCAGAAGGCAAGAAATAACTAAGATCAGAGCAGAACTGAAGGAGATAGAGACACAAAAACCCTCCAAAAAATCAATGAATCCAGGAGTTGGTTTTTTGAAAATATCAACAAAATTGACAGACCGCTAGCAAGACTAATAAAGAAGAAAAGAGAGAGGAATCAAATAGATGCATTAAAAAATGATAAAGGGGATATCACCACCGACCCCACAGAAATACAAACTACCATCAGAGAATACTATAAACACCTCTATGCAAATCAACTAGAAAATCTAGAAGAAATGAATAATTTCCTCGACACTTACACTCTTCCAAGACTAAACCAGGAAGAAGTTGAATCCCTGAATAGACCAATAGCAGGCTCTGAAATTGAGGCAACAATTAATAGCCTACCCACCAAAAAAAGCCCAGGACCAGATGGATTCACAGCTGAATTCTACCAGAGGTACAAGGACGAGCTGGTACCATTCCTTCTGAAACTATTCCAATCAATAGAAAAAGAGGGAATCCTCCCTAACTCATTTTATGAGGCCAACATCATCCTGATACCAAAGCCTGGCAGAGACACAACAAAAAAAGAGAATTTTAGACCAATCTCCCTGATGAACATCGATGCAAAAATCCTCAATAAAATACTGGCAAACCGGATTCAGCAGCACGTCAAAAAGCTTATCCACCATGATCAAGTGGACTTCATCCCTGGGATGCAAGGCTGGTTCAACATTCGCAAATCAATAAATGTAATCCAGCATATAAACAGAACCAAAGACAAGAACCACATGATTATCTCAATAGATGCAGAAAAGGCTTTTGACAAAATTCAACAGCCCTTCATGCTAAAAACGCTCAACAAATTCGGTATTGATGGAACGTACCTCAAAATAATAAGAGCTATTTATGACAAACCCACAGCTAATATCATACTGAATGGGCAAAAACTGGAAAAATTCCCTTTGAAAACTGGCACAAGACAGGGATGCCCTCTCTCACCACTCCTATTCAACATAGTGTTGGAAGTTCTGGCCACAGCAATCAGGCAAGAGAAAGAAATCAAGGGTATTCAGTTAGGAAAAGAGGAAGTCAAATTGTCCCTGTTTGCAGATGACATGATTGTGTATTTAGAAAACCCCATCGTCTCAGCCCAAAATCTTCTTAAGCTGATAAGCAACTTCAGCAAAGTCTCAGGATACAAAATTAATGTGCAAAAATCACAAGCATTCTTATACACCAGTAACAGACAAGCAGAGAGCCAAATCAGGAATGAACTTCCATTCACAATTGCTTCAAAGAGAATCAAATACCTAGGAATCCAACTTACAAGGGATGTAAAGGACCTCTTCAAGGAGAACTACAAACCACTGCTCAGTGAAATCAAAGAGGACACAAACAAATGGAAGAACATACCATGCTCATGGATAGGAATAATCAATATCGTGAAAATGGCCATACTGCCCAAGGTTATTTATAGATTCAATGCCATCCCCATCAAGCTACCAATGAGTTTCTTCACAGAATTGGAAAAAAAACTGCTTTAAAGTTCATATGGAACCAAAAAAGAGCCCGCATTGCCAAGACAATCCTAAGTCAAAAGGACAAAGCCAGAGGCGTCACGCTACCTGACTTCAAACTATACTACAAGGCTACAGTAACCAAAACAGCATGGTACTGGCACCAAAACAGAGATATAGACCAATGGAACAGAACAGAGTCCTCAGAAATAATATCACACATCTACAGCCATCTGATCTTTGACAAACCTGAGAGAAACAAGAAATGGGGAAAGGATTCCCTATTTAATAAACAGTGCTGGGAAAATTGGCTAGCCATAAGTAGAAAGCTGAAACTGAATCCTTTCCTTACTCCTTATACGAAGATTAATTCAAGATGGATTAGAGACTTAAATGTTAGACCTATTACCATAAAAACCCTAGAAGAAAATCTAGGTAGTACCATTCAGGACATAGGCATGGGCAAGGACTTCATGTCTAAAACACCAAAAGCAATGGCAGCAAAGGCCAAAATTGACAAATGGGATCTAATTAAACTAAAGAGCTTCTGCACAGCAAAAGAAACTACCATCAGAGTGAACAGGCAACCTACACAATGGGAGAAAATTTTTGCAATCTATTCATCTGACAAAGGGCTAATTTCCAGAATCTACAAAGAACTCAAACAAAAATACAAGAAAAAAAACAAACAACCCCATCAAAAAGTGGGGAAAGGATATGAACAGACATTTCTCAAAAGAAGACATTCATACAGCCAACAGACACATGAAAAAGTGCTCATCATCACTCGCCATCAGAGAAATGCAAATCAAAACCACAATGAGATACCATCTCACACCAGTTAGAATGGCAATCATTAAAAAATCAGGAAACAACAGGTGTTGGAGAGGATGTGGAGAAATAGGAACACTTTTACACTGTTGGTGGGATTGTAAACTAGTTCAACCATTATGGAAAACAGTATGGCAATTCCTCAAGGATCTAGAACTAGATGTACCTTATGACCCAGCCATCCCACTACTGGGTATATACCCAAAGGATTATAAATTATTCTACTACAAAGACACATGCACACGTATGTTTATTGCGGCACTATTCACAATAGCAAAGACTTGGAATCATCCCAAATGTCCATCAGTGACAGACTGGATCAAGAAAATGTGGCACATATACACCATGGAATACTATGCAGCCATAAAAAAGGATGAGTTTGCGTCCTTTGTAGGGACATGGATGCAGCTGGAAACCATCATTCTTAGCAAACTATCACAAGAAGAGAAAACCAAACACCGCATGTTCTCACTCATAGGTGGGAACTGAACAATGAGTTCACTTGGACTCGGGAAGGGGAACATCACACACTGGGGCCGATCATGGGGAGTGGGGAGGTAGGAGGGATTGCATTGGGGAGTTATACCTGATATAAATGATGAATTGATGGGTGCTGACGAGTTGATGGTGCAGCACACCAACATGGCACAGATATACATATGTAACAAACCTGCACGTTATGCACAGGTACCCTAGAACTTAAAGTATAATAAAAAAAAAAAAAAAAAGCTGGCCTCCTATTCATTTAAATGTCTCTAAATAGGCCTAAGAATGTGAATAGGGAAAGAAGCTATGACTGACTCTGTCGTGATGAGGAAAGGAAGGTCATGCTCAGTAAACCTAGTACTTAATTAATATTTCAGCAGGTTACTTTTTAAAACTTTTATTTTAAGTTCAGAGGTACATGTGCAGATTTGTTACATAGGTGAACTTATGTCACTGGAGTTTGTTGTACAGATTATTTCATCACCCAAGTATTAAGCCTTTTGACTTTTTAGGACAACATGATAATTTTGTCACTGCCACAGATCTTTAAGGGTCAATTCACTGACTTCCAATTCATCTGCTGATACACATTATTACAATTGCATATGTTGACTAAGTGCTACTTTTCAAACTTTGCTACTCTGGGCTATCAATTCCCATTGAAATAAGAACGCGATTCCAACTTTGGCATCATGAGCTATCATTTCAGTTCACTACAATCAGCTAATACAAGGATTCCAAGGATTCTGTTGCTATCTTCTCCAATAAATTTTTCATTGATTAGCAAAAAGTTGTGCTTGGAGCCTTCCCAAGGACGTAATTTAGGGTGGTTAGTGGGTTTTCCATTTCAACATTCCTCTAATTACAAATTTTGAGGCAAGAAAGAGTGACAAAGTTGGGTATAATCAATATTTCCCTCCAAACAACTATCTCAGGTAAACCTATTACAACATCTTTAGAAAGGAATGCTTGTCTCCTCAGATGGTGAAGGAAGGGTGTGTCTGCTGGTGGGCAGTTTTCAGCAGAATTTGCTCGAGTTTTTTTTTTTTTTTTTTTTTTTTTTTTGATTAATCTATCTTCTCAATTTTTCTCATTTCAGTAATCAGGTTCTAATTTTCCCATGGCAATGCCACAATAATAACATAAAAACATTTAAGTGTTGTGCATTTGAGTTGCATTTTAATTTTATAATCGGTCTAATTGGATTTTGGGTCAAACGTTTAGACATGTCTGCCTTATAGCTACTGAAAAATAAGAAACTTATTTAGGGACGTGGTAAGAAATCATTTATTCTCTAATTTCTTGAGATGGAAATTTAAAAGTCTGAGACTCTCATGATTTTTTTAAGTTTTTTACATGTGTGAGAAGCAGCCAGCAAATACTTGACATCTCAAAGCTCACCCCTGAATTGATCTTTCTTCCCAAACAGGAAAAGATGACCACTATAGGCAGTCCTGCTACATCTCTGCATGCCACAGGTTACTGGCATCACATTTTCCTTTAGCAAAAAAGCTGTGATGTGATCAAGCTCCATGAGGAGAAATACAATCCTCTTGAATCCTCTCTTGAAAGTCTCTTTTGTGGAGTTACTCGTTAAGACTATATTAATAAAGATCTAATTAGTAAGCAGACCCCATTTTAGATAATTTAATAGACTGGCATAGTTACAAAAAAAGATGGAAGACCTGGAAAATCAAAGAAGAAACGATGAGGCAACCAAAAATAGGTAACATCAGGAGACCATGGTCACCTTTGGAGGAACTAAAGAGGGAAATGGATCAGCATGAGCACCAGTCAGTGATCATTGGAAATATTGTGGGACTGCCTAATGAGAACTGGAACATTTGGAGAAGAAACAGAGTGAGTCCTGGTTATTTCCCCACTTCATACCCTCCAGACAGTTGATTGTATTTTTATTGGCTGAAGTCAATTAGAATAATTTGCAAGGATCCTTGGAAGAGTAATTTGAAAGATTTAGTGCTCATCAATGCAGATTAGATTGGGTGAAGTTCAGGGAATGTATTAAGACCAAATGGAGGAGGGACAAGATACACAATTTCACAACCACTCTTCAAAGGTTATAGAGTAACTGAGTTCTTCAGAGGTCATCACAGCCTTTTTAAATACCAAACAAACAAAAACATTATTGTTCCTAGAAGACAGATTACCTTGACTCAATGATTTCCTTGGTATTCAGTTGCATGAGCTAATTATGTCTACTTGAATCCTGAAGTTCTTGTTTCTGTTTTTAATCTGGTGATTTGAAAACAATTTCCACTGGGTTTGTTGGCTGACAAAGTGGGTATAAAACATAGCCATACCCATTTTTATTCTTGACTTCTCAGAGTTAGTACAGTGGTACTTTGCATTCTTATTCAATGTATGTGTTACATCTTAAAAATCATTGATACATATTCTGGAGGCTTCTGTTTCCTCTCTAATACCTTCCCTATACCAGCTTTGATCTCCTATATTGATTCTAAATCATCAGAGTGTCTGTCTTTATGAAATAGACATCCTGTTCATGAAGAAATGAACTCGTTCTGGTTAAAGTTAACAGTTTTATAATAATGAATTTAATTTACAGTAAATATTTCAATAACTTATTTCATATTTGAGAAATAGACACCAGTTAGAAACCAAAAACCATTTGATTCTTCCCATTTGCTTATCTCAGTCACTCCATCAAGGAACTCCATGGGGTAGAGTATATATTTTGGAAGCTTCTTATTACCAAATTGTGAAATAAAATTATGAGTGTGTCAAGGAAATATATCAGTACAATACCAGAACTAAAGGCAGGAGGCAATGTAGCAAGTGGAAATATAATAGACTTTGGAGCCAGGTGACTCTAGGTTTGGAAATTGGCTCTATGACTCACTTAATATGCAATCTTGGGAAGGTAATTTTACATCTTTCATAGAACTGTGTTTCTTCAGACAGAGGAAAATTAGTGTCAATAATAGCTAAATTTTAATTATTACAAAAATTAACTTATATGTATATAATTATATATTATAGCAACTTACATATGTTATAAGGGTTAATTTATTATACATACATACGCACACATATATATGTATACACATGCATATTGTTGTAGTGCATGATATTTTATGTTTGATCAATAACTTGCCTGAATCATCATAATTAGTGGTATACTTATAATTTGAATTACTTCAGACTGTGATCCTCAACCTCTTCAATGTGATAACAGTGAGACCGGGGATGAACTAATTCAGCCTTCTTCTTAAGATGGTAAAGGGACTTCCAATCCAGTATTGAGTTCCGACTATGTGGTGGATTAATTATGGCATTTTAGGGAAACAATTTATGTAATTGGGGGCAAGAAAAGTTATTACTGGATAAAAAGCTTATGATCAGGTAATCTAAAGTATAGTTAAGGTTATGAAGAATTAAGATAAGACATATTTATAAGATCATAAAATATCAGAAGAGATATAATCTGGTTTCTCTTTGCTGATTTTTATTATATTCACCTCATTATGTTACCTCAGAAATCAATATAATAGATACAAAATGTTTCCATTATCTTAAATGTAGGTCTACAATTCCTTCTTTAAAATGAACCAAATGTGGTTTAGGACAGAGAAAGCATATGTGCTTTAGGACAGAGAAAATTTTTAATATAACAAACCATAATATTAGACAGCACTTTTAACAAGTTTCCTGATAACTAATTTATCATACCCAATTTATATAAAGTTCAACCACTTAAAATGTATGATTCACGCTTGAACCCGGGAGGAGAAAGTTGCAGTGAGTGAAGATTGTGCCACTGCACTCCAGCCTGGGCAACAGAGTTAAAAAAAAAAAAAAAAAAAAAAAAAAAAAAAAAATTAACAAAGTTAAAAAAAATAAATTATTATTCTGTGGTTTTTAGTGTATTTACAGAGCTGTGGACACTTTTATTCTAATTTTAGAACATTTCAATCATCCTAAAGAGAAAACTTGTATTCATTAGCAGTCATTTCCCTTCCCATCCCCGATACTTCACCCCTACTTTAACTCTAGGTAGCAGTAATTTCCTACTGTCTGTCTACTAAGAATTTGCTATTATCTACCTTATGTCTACTATATCTAATTTTTATCTCAATAGATTAGCTTAATGAGATCATACAATATATTGTCTTTCTTGACTTGCTTCTTTTACCTAGCACATTTTTAAAGATTATTCATTGTGGTTGCATATCTCAGTACTTTATTCATTACTTCATCAGCAGTGTTGAAGGACTGCCAAACTGTTTTTATAAAGTGGCTGCACCATTTTATGTTCCCATAAAAAGTGTATGTATGTTCAATTATTCCACATTCTTGTGAATAGTAGTTATTGTCTACCTCTGTGAATATGGCCATCCAAGTGAATGTGGTATCACAATGTGGTTTTGATTTGCATTTTCCTAAAGACGTAATTTTGCGTATCTTCATGTGATTATTAGTCATTCATATCTCTTCTTTGTAGAAATATATGTGAAAATCCTTTAATTTTGTTATGGATTTTTTCTTCTATTACTGAGTTATATGAGTTATTTATATTTTCTGGATATTATTTCATTTATAGATACATACTTTGCAAATATTTTCTCCCTTTTCATGGGTATTATTTCACTTTGTTTAGGGTCTTCTTTGAGACAAAAAACACTTATTTTCAATAAGCCATCTTACCATCTTCTTTGTATTACTTACGCTTTTGGTGTCATACCTAAGAAATAGTTTCCTAACTCTAGCTTAAAAATATTTACTTTTATGTTTTTGATAAGTATCTTATTAGTTTGGCTCTTAGATTTAGGCTCACGACTTACTTTTAGTTATTTTTTGTGTATGGTATTAGGTATGGGACCCAATTCATTCTTTTGCATGTGAATATCCAATTATCTCAGCACCATTTATTTAAAATGTTACTCTTCTCCCATTACCTCAGTTACTTTGTCAAAAATCACTTGACCTGAAGAGTTAGGGTTTTCTCTTGACTCTCAATTCTATTTCACAGAGCTAAATGTCTATCTTATTATAATGTGTGTGTGTGTGTGTGTGTGTGTGTGTGTGTGTGTGTATTTTGCAGGGGGAGGTGGTGGTTAGGGGGATAGAGTCTTGCTCTGTCACCCAGACTAGAATGCAATGGTGTGATCTCAGCTCACTGCAACCTCCGCCTCCCAGATTCAAGCGATTCTCCTGCCTCAGTCTTCCGAGTAGCTGGGACTACAGGCTTGAGCAACCACGCCTGGCTAATTTCTTGTGTTTTTAGTAGAGATGGGGTTTCACCATGTTATCCAGGCTGGTCTTGAACTCCTGACCTCAAGTGATCCGCCTGCCACAGCCTCCCAAAGTGCTGGGGTTACACTCGTGAGCCACCGCGCGAGGTCCTAAATGTCTGTCTTTATGCAAGTATCACACTTTCTTGATGTGGCAACCTTTAGCTTTGTTCTTTCTCCAAATTGTTTGGGCATCTGCATTTGCAAATGAATTTTAAAATCAGTTTGTCAATTTATTTAAAAAATCTGAGATTTCCATGGAAATTGTAATGAATCTTTAGATCAGTTTGGGAAATATTTACATGAGATATCTTTCGGTAGTGTATTTTAAGATGTGATGCAAATTGTAGCAAACATTTAAAAATATATATTAAAAATAAGGAATTCTTCATAAAACAAAAGCTAATGGGGTGCAAGGGGACTCCACAGAATGATAAAACATATTTGCAATATGTCTGACAACAAACTTCACATATCTAGAATGTATGAATATATGAAGAACCAGCAATCAAGACAGATAATCCAATAGATAAATGAACTAATATTGAATAAATACTTCAAAAACATGATATCTGAATTGCCAATAAATATATAAAATGTGTTTAACTGTAGCCATTGAGGAGAAACAAATTAAAACCACTTTGTGATATTACTTACAGGAATGACTAAAATGAAAAAGATGAAAATACCACCTTTTAGTGAAATTAAGAACAATAAGAACTCTGATCCTTTCCAAAGGAGAACAATCAGAACTCTAGTATTGTTCAGATTCTAGTTTCAAATGTCTAGCCACTTTGAAACACAGTACAGCGGATTAACTAAAGCTGAACACATGCACATCCTATGACCAACAGTCCCAATTCTTGCCAATGCCCATTAAAAGACATGTAAAAGAAAGTTCACAGCAGAGTTGTAATAGCTCAAAACTGGAAACTATCTGAATTACAATTAGCAGTGAAATAGATAAATAAATGGACTTACAGACACAATGGATATTTTATAACAATTTGAATGAATTACCTACAACTATACAAGTCATTATCAGTGAAACTCACCAAGAGAAGCCAAACACAAAGAGCACATAATATATTATTCTAGTAGCATAAAATGGAATCAGAAAAATATCCAACTTATGCTAATGGAAATCAGTATAGATTACCCTTAGTAATGTAATGATGCAATGGCAGTGACTGAAAGGGAACGTGAGGGACTTCTGAGGTGCTGGTAATTGTGTGTGTATGTGTAAATTTAACCAAATTATGCATGTTGTTAGGAGCTTAATTTGTCCCCTCAATATTTATATGTTGCAATTTTAAACATATTCTATATATGTATACACACACACACACATATACACACACACATATATAAACACACACACACATATATATATATCTCCAACACAGAGGGAGAGACAGAGTCTTGCTATCACACAGGCTGGAGTGCAGTGGTGGGAACATGGCACGCTGCAGCCTTGACCTCCTGGGCTCAAGGGAGCCTCCCACCTCAGCCTGTCGAATAGCTGTGCCACCATGTCCAGCTAATTTTATTTTTTAATTTTTTTGTAGAGACAGTGTCTCACTATGTTGCACAGACTGGTCTCAAGCTGCTGGGTGCATACAATCCTCCCATCTTGGCCTCCCAAGGTGTGGGGATTGCAGATAGGAGTCACTGCGTCCAGCCTTAAAATTATAAGCTGAAGTACCTCAGTATGTGTACCCATACTTATGTTTAGTATGGGTATCCCAATACCGCCAATTGTGACTGTATTTGTAAATAAATCTTTAAAGAGGTAGTTAAGTTCAAGTGAAGCCATTAAGATAGGCTTTAATCCAATATGACTGTTATCTTTACCATAAAAAGGATATTAGATTAGATAGGCACCACAGACACCAGGAAACAACATGAGCAGAGGAAAAACCATGGTAGGAAATAAGGAGAAAGCGACCATTGACAAACCAAGGAGAGAGTCTTCAGAAGGAACCAATCTTGCCAGTGTCTTGATCCTGGACTTCTACTCTGCAGAACTGTGAGTAAATAAATTACTATTTTTAATATACTCCATCAGTAGTATTTTGTTATGGCAGTCCTAGCAAGCTAATACATGTGCATAATATTCTTTATGTATATTAAACTGCATTTTACGTAGTAAGTTTAAACTTCTTTTTACTTATTATGACACATATACCATTTACTATGTAATTATTAAAAAAGTCTAGGACAACATTCCCTAACCCCATTAATAAATAACAAAACCTATGAATATTCACACAAAGTGGGATAAGTAAAGACTGTAAATAGCCTAAATTCCATTTTTTTTTTCCGTCAGATTTAACTGCTAAATGAGTTTTGGCATCAAACTTAAAAATTTTAAAAGAAAAAAAAGAATTCCTTCCATTTTTAGAGCTTTGTAGATTTGGAAATGTGGAGGAGTCATTGTGGGCCTGGTCTAAAATCATTTTAAAATAAATGTACAATAATGTCTATTTCCAAATGCTATTCGTCAGTATAATAACGTCAACTGCCTTCTCAAATAACTTTGGAATTTTCACAGTGTCGTTTGAACTACCAGGATCCTTAAAATATTTTAGGCGCCTTGAGTTACAGCATAGTAAATATAAACACAAGGTCTTTGTGAGAAGATTTAGGGTCTACTGTGAATCTTGTAGTATAATACAGTGAATATATTAAAAAGACCAATAAAGTGAGGCTAAAAGAATAAAATAACTTATGAAGTATCACGAAATATGCCCCTGGAAATTATACTCCTCTGAGCCCAACTTCAATTTCTAGTAAAACTACAGCTTTACCATGGAAGAGTATTGGGAATATTAAATAGGTTTAAATATATCATGAGTAAAAGTTGATAGTCTTTTACTAGAATTATAAAATGGAACTGAATGAAAAATAAGACTTTTATCCTTATTCAAAATGTTACTTGATCATGCCTCAGAGAAAATGTTCTGATCTCACTTTGGGCTAAGGGAGACATGTTTCATCCTAAGCACCATTAATTAATAAACCCTCTGCTGGTTTCATTTTTATCTTACATGATCAAATTCATTTGATACTGAAAACAATTTTTTAACTTTTATTTGCTGAACATCATGGTTTCTTATATAAATGAACAATTTCATAAATAAAATTGTTACTTCAATAAATTACCAAATGCTAGTATATGTCTCTCACAAACTGTGTAATTTGCTTTTCTTTAGGGAGGGTAAGAAGGCACTGAACATATCTATGTAAAGACTACCACTCACTTTTGCTAATGTGAGAGGAGACTGGCAGAAGTCTGGATTAAAGGAAGGTTCGACAAGAGAGCAATGACCTTTTGGAGAAGGAAGATGGTATTGTTAAGCTATCTTTGATATTGTTCTAGCCTTCAAAACTTGCTTTTAAAGCTCTCTCCTTCTTCAAACATGTATTCATAATAGGAATTTCTTAAATGGCAAAACTGGTGACTATATTCATAGCAATTTGTGACTTTTAGTTTTAAAAGTTGAGGTCAAGATTTAATACAGAAAATGTTAGAAAAACACGTGATTAGCCAAAATCACACTGCATATTCTTCTCGTATCTTTTAGTTTGGAACAATGATAATCTGGCAGGGATTTCCCTCAACACCTGGTAAGAGTAGATCACAAATAACTGAGTGAGTTGTGAAGTCAAAGAGTTCATCTTACAATGTGTGGAACACCAGGCAAATTTCTTACACCATATCTATAACTGATGGAGTAACCATTATGTCTACTATGTACCACACACTGTGCTGAAATCTTACATACAACACCTTCAATTTATAAAGCAATGGATGTTCAGAATAATTAAGCATCTTGCTTACGTTCCCTAGCACGCCACTGGCAAACCTTGAATCCAAACCTAGATATTTCTGGTTTCAAAACTCATAATGAGAAAATAAATTAGGGGAATGATGTTATTTGAAAATGAACAGCAGTGAATGGGAGTTTTGAAATTATTAGTTTGGAGTAAATTCTAATAAAGTAGGCAAGAGTGAAAGTTCAGGTTGAGGAAGGTGATAATGACGGATATTTGCTCACTAAAAGAAATATTAGATCTGTAAGTTGATCTTGAGAAATAAGATGACAATTGATATCTTCTTGAAGGCAAGGATCATATTTTATTCTACTTTTTGTGATAACCTTTGGTTATTTAATGTGCCTGTGTAATAAAATGCCAGGCTATGAATAAAATCATCCCTCAGTATCCACAAGGAATTGGTTCCAGGACCCCCTTCCTAAATACCAAAATCCATTCTCAAGTCTCTTAAACAAAATGGCAAGTATTTGCATTTAAAATATTCATCTCCTCCCGTATGTTTTAAAGAATCTCTAGTTACCTACAATACCTAATACAGTCTAAATAGTATATAAATAATGTTATACTATATTTATTTGTATTATTTATTTTTTGAATATTTCAGTTTGCAATTTGTTTTATCTGTGGATGTGGAACCTGTGAATATGGACGGCCAATTGTATTTATTGAAGAACCTAGGCATGAGAATATATATCTATATGTATACATGGGAAAGTATATGTGTGTGTATATATATATATTTACAGACTATAACATTAAAATCCATATATAAAATATATGGATTATAAAAATAAGAGCATGACCGGGTGCAGTGACTCACGCCTGTAATCCCAGCACTTTGGAGGCGGAGGTGGGTGGATCACGAGGTCAGGAGATTGAGACTATCCTGGCTAACACGGTGAAACCCTGTTTCTACTAAAAATACAAAAAATTAGCCGGGCATGGTGGTGGGCACCTGTAGACCCAGCTACTCAGGAGGCTGAGGCAGGAGAATGATGTGAACCCGGGAGGTAGAGCTTGCAGTAGGCCGAGATTGCGCCACTGCACTCCAGGCTGGGCAACAGTGAGACTCTGTCTTGAATAATAATGATGATGATGATGATGATGATTATGATGATGATAATAATAATAATAATAATAAGAGTAGACCTCTTATTTTACATATGAAGAAACCAGAGTTCAGAGAGTTGACACGTCTACCTCAGGATTATTAAGTTATTGAGAGAAAAGGCCCAGTTGAAAAAATATCCCATCTAACTTTAGGCCAGTATCGTGTCACCACTTCTTGGGCATTTGATTTTGCATATTAAACATCAGGACTGTAGCTCCATGAACCAAGTGTTTCTTGTCCTGTTTTGATGACTGGGTTTCCAAAATATAACTCCAAGTTTTAATTTCACTTTCGGATTATGATTTTTCCAACTTCTCATTCTAGTTTGACGTTTTATCAAAGTATTGGTTCTTTAAAGTTCACAATGGTAGAGGAATACTCTTAATTAAAATACATTGAGCAGCAAATGTGCCAAAGGTGACAGCGGGGAAAGAAATTAAAGGTCAACAAAATAAAACTAAGATAGAGTTTCAATGTTAATTTGACATTTTCTCATATATTTGAAAGGTGATGATAAACCTCCCTTTCCCCTTTCTTCTTTTCTTTTTTGCTACCCTTCTTCTTTTCTATCTCTTTCTTTATTTTTCTTCCTTCTTTTCCTGCCTTCCTCCTCATTCTTAATTGTTTTATATATTATTTAAAGTGAATTATTTCCCAGGGATTTCGTATTACCAAGTGCTGAATCCCTCCTCTCTGCATGAGATTGGCATAGATTCGTTTATTTAATTTAATCTTTGTCTGGTACTGACCATTCTGCTTTCTATTTCTATGTATTGGACTTTTTTTTTTTTTTAAGATTTCACATATAAGTTATAGTATGCAATATGTTTTTTTTTTTTTTTTCTTTTTTTGGTATCTGGCTTATTTCTCTTAGCATAATATTCTCCAGGTTTACCCATGTTCTTGCAAATAGCAAGAACCTTCTTTTAAGACTGAATAGTACTCTACTCTCCACTGTATGTACAGTCTCTCCTCAGTATGCATAGATGGTGGTTCCAGGAACCCCTACAGGCTAGAAATATAAGCTTATTTTTAATTGCCATCTCTACTACTACATTTTTCCTCTATGTTTTTAGATTGTTTCTCTAACGTTGGCCAACAACCCACAGTCTAGAAGGCTCTAAAACACTGAAAACAGGAAGGTCGTTGCCAATCAATAATATTCTTATTTTTCTTTTCTAGTTTTCTTTAAGACAAAACAATACTATCTTAGTATGAATTACAAAGTAGGATTCAGTCAAAGACTATGTAATATTCAGATGTAAAGAAAATATTATTTTATATTTGTGATTAATATACATAATGTGCTACAATGTTTGAGACTGGCTTTATGATCTCTCATTTATAGATTAGATGTACTTTGCTTTGGAAAAATTGCTGTATTTCATATCTTATGTTCTATTTGCATTTTATGTTTTTCCAAAATGCAAATTGATAAATGCAATGGTTTTACATTATATTATTTCATTTGTTGCATGTCTTACTTATCAGGCCTTGGCAATTTGCTCCTCAGTTCAAGAGACCAGTATAATAAAAGGAAGTAAGTTACATAATAAAATATTTATTTGGGCACAACACAAATATGTTTTTTATAATATAACTTTTAAAACTAATAATGTATTTTAAAGTAAATGTAACAATTAAAAAACACTAAAACACAATATACAAAAATGAAAAAGTACCAGTAAAATTAAATAATTATTCATGTCAATTTTACTTAGAACCAAGACATATAGGTTGTAGCCATAGTTGTCCTAAGGAGGCAATAAGTAAATCTTAGGTTTGAAAAGAGCTCAGAGTCATTTTTTTTCTTTTTTATTATACTTTAAGTTCGAGGGTACATGTGCATAACATGCAGGTTTGTTACATATGTATACTTGTGCCATGTTGGTGTGCTGTACCTATCAACTCGTCAGCACCCATCAACTCATCATTTACATCAGGTATAACTCCCAATGCAATCCATCCCCCCCCCCATTCCCCGTGATAGGCCCTGGTGTGTGATGTTCCCCTTCCCAAGTCCAAGTGATCTCATTGTTCAGTTCCCACCTATGAGTGAGAACATGCGGTGTTTGGTTTTCTCTTCTTGTGATAGTTTGCTAAAAATGGTGGTTTCCAGCTGCATCCATGTCCCTACAAAGGACACAAACTCATCCTTTTTTATGGCTGCATAGTATTCCATGGTGTATATGTGCCACATTTTCTTAATCCAGTCTGTCACAGATGGACATTTGGGTTGATTCCAAGTCTTTGCTATTGTGAATAGTGCCGCAATAAACATACGTGTGCATGTGTCTTTGTAGTAGAATAATTTATAATCCTTTGGGTATATACCCAGTAGTGGGATGGCTGGATCATATGGTACATCTAGTTCTAGATCCTTGAGGAATTGCCATACTGTTTTCCATAATGGTTGAACTAGTTTACAATCCCACCAACAGTGTAAAAGTGTTCCTATTTTTCCACATCCTCTCCAACACCTGCTGTTTCCTGATTTTTTAATGATTGCCGTTCTAACTGGTGTGAGATGGTATCTCATTGTGGTTTTGATTTGCATTTCTCTGATGGCGAGTGATGATGAGCATTTTTTCATGTGTCTGTTGGCTGTATGAATGTCTTCTTTTGAGAAATGTCTGTTCATATCCTTTCCCCACGTTTTGATGGGGTTGTTTGTTTTTTTCTTGTATATTTGTTTGAGTTCTTTGTAGATTCTGGAAATTAGCCCTTTGTCAGATGAGTAGATTGCAAAAATTTTCTTCCATTGTGTAGGTTGCCTGTTCACTCTGATGGTAGTTTCTTTTGCTGTGCAGAAGCTCTTTAGTTTAATTAGATCCCATTTGTCAATTTTGGCTTTTGCTGCCGTTGCTTTTGGAGTTTTAGACATGAAGTCCTTGCCCATGCCTATGTCCTGAATGGTACTACCTAGATTTTCTTCTAGGGTTTTTATGGTATTAGGTCTAACACTTAAGTCTCTAATCCATCTTGAATTAAACTTCGTATAAGGAGTAAGGAAAGGATCCAGTTTCAGCTTTCTACTTATGGCTAGCCAGTTTTCCCAGCACCATTTATTAAATAGGGAATCCTTTCCCCATTTCTTGTTTCTCTCAGGTTTGTCAAAGATCAGATGGCTGTAGATGTGTGGTATTATTTCTGAGGACTCTGTTCTGTTCCATTGGTCTATATCTCTGTTTTGGTACCAGTACCATGCTGTTTTGGTTACTGTAGCCTTGTAGTATAGTTTGAAGTCAGGTAGCATGACGCCTCCAGCTTTGTCCTTTTGACTTAGGATTGTCTTGGCAATGCGGGCTCTTTTTTGGTTCCATATGAACTTTAAAGCAGTTTTTTTTCCAATTCTGTGAAGAAACTCATTGGTAGCTTGATGGGGATGGCGTTGAATCTATAAATAACCTTGGACAGTATGGTCATTTTCATGATATTGAGTCTTCCTATCCATGAGCATGGTATGTTCTTCCATTTGTTTGTGTCCTCTTTTATTTCACTGAGCAGTGGTTTGTAGTTCTCCTTGAAAAGGTACTTTACATCCCTTGTAAGTTGGATTCCTAGGTATTTGATTCGCTCAGAGTCATTTAATACTGTGATTTTTAAACTTTGAAAGCAAATTTGATAGAATGTTATATCAAATGTGAACAAACAGATGAAATTATAGCTACTATTGTTAAAGCTATTCAGCTCATCTGTGAGTTTGGCAAATATTTATTTAGTAGTTCTACAAGAGTAAATGGCCATTGTTTTGGCATCCTTGATGGGAAACTCATTTTCCCATCACAATTTCTCTTCACCTTGCTGATATTTATTCGATAGATTTTTCCAGAGTTTGACTATACTAACTTAAAGTGACAGATTTCAAATGTGATCTAATCGTATTAAAATAAATTTTCTCCAATTATGTTGCAGAATTTATGTTACTTAATGCAACAAAAAAAAGTGTAAGTATGTATTAACTTTTATTTGGCCAAAAATAATTTTATAAGTAACTCTGTGGCTACTTCAAAGAATATTCTCAATATCCTAACATTAAGAATATTAAGTTAAAATAAATGTCCCCATCTTTTTTACCTGTCATCACTTCCTCAATATTAGTTTGCATACATATATATATTTATAATGTCTGTGTAAATATTTTTTGTAGTAGCTGTCAAAGTCATGATCCATGCTTTTGTGAAATCATCCTGAAACTAAAGAATGGGGTCTCCAAACTTGCACGTTGTGCACATGTACCCTAGAACTGAAATTATAAATAAATAAATAAATAAATAAATAAATAAATAAAAGAATGGCATCTCCGTGATCATATCTTTATTGGCCAACTGCACCTTCATATACAGAACTAATAATCTGTGGGTAAACATCTATTCGTGGCTATCAGGATTCTTTACCAGTACTTTTTAGAAAAGATGTAGAAAAATAGGAATGTTTCCTCACTGTTGCATATGCCATGTAAGAGTTGATGGCAGTACTGATATGAACTATGAATTGACAGATGATCTGCAGTAAGAAAGAATGAAGTTGATATGGAGGTGGAAGCAGCTGCCAGAGAAGAAAGAGAAAAAGAAAGTGAGAGAGATAATACTTATTATCTGATTCCACATGTCCATAATCCCTAAATGCATTTACTCATTCACGTCTTGCCACAGGTTTGTTTCACATGAGAAAACTAAATGTTTTCAGCCAATTCCCTTCTCTTAATTAAGGAAGCTCAATCCAGCCTTTTGACCTCTAGAATCAAATGAAAAAATGACTAATATTATGTATATAATTTTTTTCTTTTCATACATAATATTTTACTGTATGTATTGTTCTACTTTTTAAATCTTATTTGACAATGTAATATGAACATTATTTTATGTAGTTTAATTATTTTTGGCATTCATTTTCAGCAGCCTTTTTATCTTGTTAGGTATTCTGATACTTTGAGCCTGTCCCTAGCATTCTGTCATGTTCACCTTTCCATAATTCTACCACCCAAATTTGGTTGTTGTAATGTCATTCCTGGAAATAAAAAAGTAATATATTCTGAGGTTTACTATTATTTTGATTTCCTATTATTAAAGATGGGCCCTTTTATATCACAGAAACTGCAATCTTTAAACAGCTCTCTGTGTATCATTTATACAGCTAATAACTCAAGTGCAATATAAGGTATAAAATAATGAATCAAAAGTAAAATAAATATAAACAGTCATAACAATAATGGCAGTTACCACTTCTTGAATATTTACTCTATGCCAAAAGTGTATGTTTTTATAACATGCATTAACTTATTTTAATATTCATAAAAATGTCTACTAGAAATTATCATTTTATTTTATAGTCAGGAAACTAATCCTAAAGATGTTATATGCTTAGTCCGGAGTCTGAGAGATTATGACAGAAATGGTGTTCAATCCAATGTCTGACTATACATGTTTATTGAAAGAATGTACAATGAATTAAGATAGGAGGCATCAGACATCTCTGAAATAAATTTTAGATGATAGATTATTTAAAAATAAATTAGAAATTTTTGAATAAATCTAATTTAGGGTGATAAAGGGAAATTCAATTTTTAATATAGTAAAAATCAGACACTGTTTGCCACTAAGTTTGGAATCGAGACTAGTTCCGAAACAAATTTAAATGGCATCATTGCCATTTGCTAGAGACTCGATGAAGCTGTCATTAATTTAGTCAATACCTTGGGATCAATATTTTAAATATAGTATAATGGATTAATTTTGAACATTATATTTTGTCAAAGATAGAGCAATTTTGCCTTCAACATTATATTTGTGTCTACCTTCAACATTATATTTGTGTCTACTATATTACATTATTATTGTTTATTATATACTTATTTTGGCCCTGATAAGACAAACTACATTCCACTTTTATAGTGAGGTTGAGGAATTTTTGAACTGATCAAGAAAGGAGATATAATCGTAAGGTGGCAGAAGACTGTAACAAGTTTTCTTTAAACTACACTTTGATAGGTTTTCATGGGAGCAAGGGAAGTTTCTCACAGGATGAGACCTTTAGAGGCTATGGGATGGGGGCCACTACTCAAAAGGGGAGGAGGGTAAGTGAATTCCAGGAGGCAGAGGAATCAGAGAAGGGTCTTATGTATCTAGGTGATGTCACTCAGCAGCACGGCAGGGAGTCTCTGGGTCAGAGTGCTCCAAAGAGCAGCAGCAGTTTTGGGATTTTATAAGCCTGAGGTTTATTTTATCTGTCGCTGGCAGATGTTGGGTTCAGTTTTACGGTATATTCAAAGCAGACAGGCTCTACATGGCTAAAAATCTGCTTATTTGGGCTATATTAAAAACATTAGATTGATTTAAAAATTTCAGCTTTGTGCTGGCAGGATTATGAGTTAATGGATCCTGCCTGCTGTGAAGAAGAAAAAAATACTGGGCCAACATAGAAGGTCATCTTTGACTCATGTGTATAACACCTTGGACCACTTTTCTCAGTCTTTCATTATCTTAATTTTACAAAGAGTTTATAGAAAATGCTTTATTCAAAGAGAGTAGATATATACCTATATATAATCCATAAATTAGATTTAGTCAGTGTTCTGTTTCTCTCTCTCTCTCTCTCTCTCACACACACACACACACACACACACACACACGAACACACAGAAGGAGATGACAATAGTGAACTGTTTTATGAGTACACTGAGAAATTAATTACTAGTTCAGAAAGTCTGAGGAAAAAAATAAGGCAGTTCTTTATAATTGTTGCAGTATATAAAGTGGATATATATATTCAACATGAGAGCTTGAGATTTTGAACCAAAATTTATAGCATCACTTTGAGAGACTTAAAATGAACACATCTTTGGTTGTGTAGGGCTACTAGAATATTTGTGCCTCTGTTTTCATACCCAGCTTTATATGTGCATGAGATATGTCATTGGGCAAAATTTTTAAAAATGTAATAAATACAGAAAGTAATATTCAGCAATACATTTGGAAATTACAAAAAACAATGCAGTGTAATAAAAGCATAGTTTTGGACTTTGATAAATTGGCTTTAAGTCTTGGTTTGGCCACTTTTCTATTTGTAGGATTTGGATAAAGAAGTTATATTCTATAAGCATTGGTTTTCCAATGTGTAAAATATAGCTTATGATCAAGTATAGCATTGTTAAGAGGTATAGATATAATACAGTACAGTAAGAACATGACTAGATAATTCCAGAAGAGATGGTAGCTAACAAAAGTCAACAATTATCAAGCACTTATGTACCAGTTATAAACTCAGTATATGAATGAACATATTTAATTCTCAAAACTATGTCATGAACTGATGAGCCAGGGTTTGAACTCAAGATAGTTTTGCTGTAAAGTATGAATCTTAACCAAAATGTTATTTTTTCTTGAGTGAAAAAATCAGCATTTATTTTACAGTAAAGGAAATAAAGAGCACACAACTTAAAAAAAAAAAAAAAACTCAAAACATCAAACAGGTGAAATAGAGTTAAAGCTGAAAATAAAATGTCACATGTGTTCATGGTTTCCACCCACATCAAAGAATAACTGCCAGATATTACATGTGGAAAAATCCAAAAGAGGAATTGTATATTGAGTCACACTTCCCAGTTTAGAAGAAGTACAGTGAATCCTGGCAGATTGGAAAACAAAATAAATTCTTACAATGATAGCAAGATTGTCTGGAAAAAAAGCAGATGTATGTAGGCTCTATGAAGGTATCAAAACATGTCTTAGAGCTAATTATTCTAAGAAGCCCATTGGAAAAGCAGTTACTCTGCTTGTACTTTTTTCTTTTATTCTCTGGAATCAGTTTTCTGACTGGAATGGGTGAGGTGTACAGATAATTTTACTTTCCAACTACAGAAAAGACGTATGTGGGCAAAGAAAATCATGCATTTAACTACATAAGTGCAGCCCATCAACTATACAGCCTGTGACCATAACTAGATATCTCCCCAACATGGTAGCTCTTCCTAGCCAAGAGATCAAATCAAAACTCTAGTGGCATTTTCCTATCTCTCACAGAACAGGCTAAGCTTCCCACCTGGAGTAGACCCCGAGCTTAGAACTCATAAATTTTTTTAAAAAATCAAACAAAACCCCAAAGTACAAAGTTTCTACAAAACTCTTATCCCTCTCCTGACAATATTTATGATGGTGGCATTAGTAAATATTACTGGAAAAACACATTCCCAAAACTATCCAGCTGGAAATGTAAGCTCACTTCCAAAGGATAAAGCAGTCGAGATGAGATTCGGATAAATTTACTGACAAAAGAACCCACAATATTTTTATTGTTTGCATTGCAAAAGGCAATGTGCCAGGAATTAAAAATCTAACCAAATTGCCACTGCATGTCAAGGCATATCAGGCGACGCTAAGAAGTGATGCATGCTATTTTAATTTATATTCTGCTAGTCAAAGTAAGTCATATAGCCACAACCAACTTCCAAATGGAAAGCAAGAACAATCCTCCCACGTTTCTGGAAAAAGAGGGGAATTATAGGCCTCTCCCTCTTCTCTCTCTTTCTCTATATCTTTTTTATCTTTTTTTCTTTCTCTTTTTCTCCTTCCTTTCCTCTCTCCCTCCCTTCTCTGTCTCTTTTATTTCTTAAAAAAAAAAAAGGTTTATTGACTTTCTAAATCAATATTTAGACAAGTTCAGATATGCCATGTTTTTTTATTTTATTATAAAAGAAAAAATCTATCTTTTATTTTTTATATTTATTTATGTATTTGTTTGTTTGTTTGTTTGTTTGTTTTGAGATGGAGTTTTGCTTGTTGCCCAGGCTGGAGTGCAATAGTGTGATCTTGGCTCACCGCAACCTCCGCCTCCCGGGTTCAGATGATTCTCCTGCCTCAGCCTCCTGAGTAGCTGGGACTGCAGGCATGTGCCACCACACCTGGCTAATTTTGTCTTTTTGTAGAGACAGAGTTTCTCCATGTTGGTTAATCTGGTCTTGAACTCCCGACCTCAGGTGATCTGCCTGCCTTGGCCCTCCCAAATTGCTGGCATTACAGGCATGAGCCACCACGCCCGGCTGAAAACAATCTATCTTATAGTTAGATTCTAAATCATGGTGGCTTGATAAGATGTTAGCAGATATGGTACTGTTATGTTACATTCAAAAAGTATTTAGTATCTATTATGTGTACTGCAATATGTTAAGTAGTATTGTGAAAATAAAACATGTATGATGCTAAGCTTTCTATTCTTTTTATATTTCCTTTTTGATGTAGTCCAAGGAAACTATTCTGAAACATGGTTTCATGAGGTGATTTTAAAATAATTTTTAGTGGTGGAAATGTTCCAGACCTCTCCTATAATTGATAATTTATTTATAATATGGTATTCTTGTTTTTAGCAATCAGTAATCTGTGATCACAGATATGATATCTGACTTCTCACAGAATGAACTATAAAAATGAATACACAGAGAAAAATAATTTATCTATATTCACATTTCATTATAAGCATATTTAATCTCATTAACATTTACTTTCCTCATTTATTCATGGAAACAGTAGACTTGCATATATTGTGAAAATTAAATGAGATACTGCATATCAAGCACTTACCATACTGCTACATTGAGATGGTGCCTGCTTCCCCTTCACCTTCTGCCATGATTGTAAGTTTTTGAGAACTCCCAGCCATGCAGGACTGTGAGTCCATTAAACCTATTTGGCTTATGAATTACCCAGTATCGAGTATTTCTTTATAGCAGAGTGAAAATGGACTAATATACTTTGTAATCAAATTAAGGATATTTCTCTATTAAACCTGAAACCTTTTAGGTAAGTGAACACCTTTTAAAACTAATGTTTACAAAGGAGAAAATAACATATAAACTGCAAGCACATGAACAGTCTATAGAAGATGAATAATTATTTTAGAAAAGGGTGGACATTTCAAAAAACATTTTCCCCACTTTGAAAGAATTGAAGTGTATGTGGACGAGGAAAAATTGGTGGGAGCACAGGGAGGGGGGAAGATTAAGAAAGAGCAAAACAGAATAAGCTAAAAAATATTAAAGAACACAATTTAAGAAACTATGATCAATAATTAAGAAAAAAAGGAAACCTATAAGCATAATTTTTATTTATAAACCCACAAAATAATGAACTTTAAATTAAAGCATTCTAATATAAAAGGATAAAACTTCCTTGAAATAAAGGAATACACCAGAAGCATGTTTTGAGACAAGGAATGTATGAAAAGGATTAGGAAATTTTCCGAGATAAAAACAGTGGGGGAGTGAAACGGGAACAGAAATGGAAGGAAGCCAAACAATAGTATGATACCTAGTAAAATACCAGAAGAGGAAAACATGGTCACAATCCCATAAAATAGCTCTGGAGAGAATACAGCTCATGAGTGAGAGTTGTCCCAGTCAGAGGCAAGGGAACTATAATATTTATACTCTGCATGCATCCGTCTTTGTTTAACAGCTACTCCCAGGCAAGGTGGGGATATAAATTCTAAGAACTTCTAGTTTTCCAAGAGCAGGGAAAATGAATCTGGTGGCCTGATTCTAACAGACTCTAACAGAGAGACTCAAATCCTCACTGTTGTGTGTGATGCACACTAGGAGTCGATGTGTAGAAAAATGGTAAAGGTATTTGAGACGATATAGGTGTAATAGCATTTTCCATAACAGGAACTTTGATTGAAATCAACCCAAATGTCCATCAGTGACAGACTGGATTAAGAAAATGTGGCATATATACACCATGGAATACTATGCAGCCATAAAAAAGGATGAGTTTGCATCCTTTGTAGGGACATGGATGCAGCTGGAAACCATCATTCTTAGCAAACTATCACAAGAAGAGAAAACCAAACACCGCATGTTCTCACTCATAGGTGGGAACTGAACAATGAGCTCACCTGGACTTGGGAAGGGGAACATCACACACTGGGGCCTATCATGGGGAGGGGGGAGGGAGGAGGGATTGCATTGGGGAGTTATACGTGATATAAATGATGAATTGATGGGTGCTGACGAGTTGATGGGTGCAGCACACCAACATGGCACATGTATACATATGTAACAAACCTGCACGTTATGCACATGTACCCTAGAACTTAAAGTATAATAAAAAATAAAAATAAAAAAAGAAAAAAAAAAAAGAAAGAAAAGATACGCCAAGCTCCAAGACACCTTGGTAGAAGACAATCAACAAAATGACATAATTTGTTATTTTTTTTAAAATTAAAATAACAAGAAAAAGAGCGTGGTTCCCAAATACAAAAAGCCAATTACTTGTTAGTAAAACAACAACAACAAATCAATTGGACTTTAAAGCTTTTTCCATGTGATTCACTAATCAACCATAGAAGATACATTTTCCAGGTCTACGAAAGTTTTAGACAGAAAATATGACTGAATAATTTTATTCCCAGCTAAGTTATTATCAATTTCATATTAAACTTAATAAAACATTGTGTCTGGAATACAGCCAACTAGAGATATATCAAAATAATGATGATGATAAAAACAATAATATT
Source organism: Piliocolobus tephrosceles (assembly GCF_002776525.5). NCBI lineage: Eukaryota > Metazoa > Chordata > Mammalia > Primates > Cercopithecidae > Piliocolobus > Piliocolobus tephrosceles. The sequence continues at coordinate 81,285,228 of NC_045443.1, forward strand.
GTACTGCCATATTGGAGAAACTGTGTTAAAAATGTGACAATGCACAGGAAAAGTATTTAGATATAAAACTATACATAAAAAAGTATACATAAAAAAACTAGGAATTTTGTGCATAAATCAAAATATAAGTGTCTTAAATACTGACGATGTAATAAAAATGAGTGAGATTATCTGAAAAAATGATGGAGGGGAAATGACAGAAAAGTGTAAGTGTGCTAATTTCCTTATATTCCATAGAAGAATCAACAAGAACTGTCCAAAATACAAAAGTTATAAAAGAAAGATTTATATCTATAAGCTACATTATTAATATTAAGTGAAAAGTCCTAGGGTATAGAATAATATAAAAAGAAAACTAATGAAATTTTGTTGAAGAATCAAATGATTTGTGAATAGCAGCTATTTTTTCAGCAATGGAGGGAGAAAGGGTGGTAGAATGTAAGAGGAAGGAATTTAATTTTCATTTTATCTCTTGTACTATGTAGATTTTTACACGTTCATGCGTTATTTTAAAAAGTAAAAACTGTAGATACACTTATTCTACATTGTTTTGTTATGACAGCATCACATGAGAAAAATACTGGAGCGGAATATTTTGTAGTATTCTTTCCAAACACAGTGCTCATAATGTTACTCTTTAACGTTTTGGAAAGTCTTCTTTTGGAATGGTCGTTGTAGGAAATCTTATTTCTTCTTGAGATTATTAAAAGTTTTAGAAAGAAATTAATGTCGCATACTCAGAGAATTCTATTTCAATATGTTTTGTTACTTGTTTCCTGAAGTAGTTACTTCTGAATTTCCAAGTTGAAAAAAATATATACATATCTCATGGGACTTTTTTAGCACCTCTTGACACTAATGAATATCATATCTAACTCTAGATTTAAAGAGGAATCAGTCTACCAAGGTTTTATATATCGTACAACTTATATAAAATCTTTGTCGTTGTTTCACATATCTTCATAGGTTTTGAGAAATTTCATCTTTGCACATAGAAATTATGGTTCAGTAAAAATGTAGAATTTTCCATTTAATAATGGACTTAATAATAATAATTATTATTATTATTTGAGTTCTGGGGTACATGTGCAGAAAGTGCAGTTTTGTTACATAGGTATACACATGCCAAGGTAGTTAAGGTAGTTTGCTACACCCATCAACCCGTCATCTACATTAGGTATTTCTCCCAATGCTATTCCTCCCCTAGCACCCCACCCACCAAGAGGCGCTGGGTGTGATGTTCCCCTCCCTGTGTCCATGTGTTGTTCTTGTTCAACTCCCACTTATGAGTGAGAACATATGGTGTTTGGTTTTCTGTTCTTGCGATAGTATGCTGAGAATTATGGTTTCTGGCTTCATCCATGTCCCTGAAAAGGACATGAATTCATCCTTTTTTATGGCTGCATAGTATTCCATGGTGTATGTTTGCCACATTTTCTTTATCCAGTTTATCATTGATGGGCATTTGGGTTCGTTCCAAGTCTTTGCTATTGTGAATAGTGCCACAATAAACATATGTGTGCAGGTGTCTTTATAGTAGAATGATTTATAATCCTTTGGGTATATATCCAGTAATGGGATTGCTGGGTCAAATGGTAGTTCTAGCTATAGATCCTTGAGAAATCGCCACACTGTCTTCCACAACGGTTGAACTAATTTACACTCCCACCAACAGTGTAAAAGCCTTCGTATTTCTCCACATCCTCTCCAGCATCTACCGTTTCCTGACTTTTTTTTTTTTTTTGTTTTTTTTTTTTGGTTTTTTTTTTTAGTTGGGGTCTCGCTCTGTAGCCCAGGCTGGAGTGCAGTGGCCGGATCTCAGCTCACTGCAAACCCCGCCTCCCAGGTTTATGCCATTTTCCTGCCTCAGCCTCCCCAGTAGCTGGGACTACAGGCGCCCGCCACCTAGCCCGGCTAGTTTTTTTGTATTTTTTAGTAGAGACAGGGTTTCACCGTGTTAGCCAGGATGGTTTCCTGACTTTTTAATGATCACCATTCTAACTGGAGTAAGATGGTATCTCATTGTGGTTTTGATTTCCATTTCTCCGATGACCAGTGATGATGAGCATTTTTGCATATGTCTGTTGATAGCATATATGTCGTCTTTTGAGAAATGTCTGTTCATATACTTTGACCACTTTTTGATGGGTTTTTTTTTTTTTTTTCTTGTAAATCTGTTTAAGTTCATTTTAGATTCTGGATGTTAGACCTTTGTCAAATCGGTATAGTGCAAACATTTTCTCCCATTATATAGGTTGCCTGTTCACTTGGATGATAGTTTCTTTTACTGTGTGGAAGCTCTTTAGTTTAATTAGATCCCATTTGCCAATTTTGGCTTTTGTTGCCATTGCTTTTGGTGTTTTAGTCATGAAGTCTTTGCCCATGCCTATATTCTGAATGGTATTGCCCAGGTTTTCTTCTAGGATTTTTATGGTTTTAGGTCTTACTTTTAAGTCTTTAATCCATCTTGAGTTAATTTTTGTATAAGGTGTAAAGAAGGGATCCAGTTTCAGTTTTCCACATATGGCTACCCAGTTTTCCCAACATCATTGATTAAATAGCGAATCTTTTCCCCATTGGTTGTTTGTGTCAGGTTTGTCAAAGATCAGAAGGTTGTAGATGTGTGGTGTTATTTCTGAGGCCACTTTTCTGTTCCATGGGTCTATATATCTGTTTTGTTACCAGTACCATGCTGTTTTGGTTACTGTAGGATAAATCCACAAAGATGGGGAGAAGCCAGCACAAAAAGGCTGAAAATTCCAAAAACCAGAAAGCCCATTCTCCTCAAAATGTTCACAACTCCTCACCAGCAAAGGAACAAAACTGGATAGAGAATGAGTTTTACAAATTGACAGAAGTCGGCTTCAGAAGGTGAGTAATAACAAAATCCTCCAAGCTAAAGAAGCATGTTCTAACCTAATGCAAGGATGCTAAGAACCTTGAAAAAAGGTTAGCAGAATTGTTAACTAGAATAACCAGTTTAGAGAAGAACATAAATGATCTGATGGAGCTGAAAAACACAGCATGAGAACTTCATGAAGCATATACAAGTATCAATAGCTGAATCAATCAAGCGGAAGAAAGGATATCAGAGATTGAAGATCAATTTAATAAAATAAAGCAAGAAGACAGGATTAGAGAAAAAATAAATAAAAAGGAATGAACAAAGCCTCCAAGAAATATAGGACTATGTGAAAAGACCAAACTTACATCTTATTGGTGTATGTGAAAGTGATTAGGGGAATGGAACCAAGTTGGAAAACACTCTTCAGGGTATCATCCAGGAGAACTTCCCCAACCTAGCAAGACAGGCCAACATTCAAATTCAGGAAATACAGACAACATCACAAAGATACTCCTTGAGAAGAACAACCCAACACACATAATCGTCAGATTCATAAAGGCTGAAATGAAGGAAAAAATCTTAAGGACAGCCAGAGAGAAAGATAAGGTTACCCACAAAGAGAAGCCCATCAGACTAACAGCAGATCTCTCTGCAGAAACCCTATAAGCCAGAAGAGCATGGGGGCCAATATTTAACATTCTTAAATAAAAGAATTTTCAACCCAGAATTTAATATCCAGCCAAACCAAGCTTCATAACTGAAGGATAAATAAAATCCTTTACAGACAAGCAAATGCTCAGAGATTTTGTCACTACCAGACCTGCCTTACGAGAGCTCCTGAAGGAAACACTGAGCATGGAAAGGAATAACCTGTACCAGCCACTGCAAAAACATATCAAATTGTAAAGAACATTGACACTATCAAGAAACTGCATCAACTAATGGGCAAAAGAACCAGCTAGCATCATAATGACAGAATCAAATTCACACATAACAATATTAACCTTAAAGGTACAAGGACTAAATGTCCCAATCAAAAGACATAGACTGGCGAATTGGATAAAGAGTCAAGACCTATCAGGGTGCTCCCTTCAGGAGACCCATGTCACGTGCAAAGACAAGCATAGGCTCAAAATATAATGATGGCAGAATATTTTCTAAGCAAATGGAAAACCAAAAAAAAAAAAAAAAAAAAAAACCAGGAGTTGCAATCCTAATCTCTAATAAAACAGACTTCAAACCAACGAAGATCAAAGAGACAATTCCATTATATAATGGTAAAGGGATCAATGCAGCAAGAAGAGTTAACTATCCTAAATGTATCCAATACAGGAGCACCAAGATTCATAAAATAAAAACTCCTAGAGACCTACAAAGAGACTTAGACTCCCACACAATAATAGTGGGAGACTTTAACACCCCACTGTCAATATTAGACAGATCAGTGAGACAGAAGATTAACAAAAATATTCAGGAGTTAAACTCAGTTCTAGACCAAGTGGACCTAATAGACATCTACAGAACTCTCCACCCAAAATCAACAGAATATACATTTTTCTCAGCACCACATGGCACTTATTCCAAAATTGATCACATAATTGGGAGTAAAACACTCCTCAGCAAATGCAAAAGAATCATAACAGTCTGTCAGACAACAGTGCAATCAAATTAGAACTCAGGATTAAGAAACTCTCTGAAAACCGCACAACTACATGGAAACTGAGCAACCAGGTCCTGAATGACTACTGAGTAAATAATGAAATGAAGGCAGAAATAAATAAGTTCTTTAAAACCAATGAGAATGAAGACACAACGTACCAGAATCTCTGGGACACATTTAAAACTGTGTGTAGATGGAAATTTATAGCACTAAACGTCCACAAGAGGAAGCAGCAAAAATCTAAACCTGACACCCTAACATCACAATTAAAAGAACTAGAGAAGCAAGAGCAAACACATTCAAAAGTTAGCAGAAGGCAAGAAATAACTAAGATCAGAGCAGAACTGAAGGAGATAGGGACACAAAAAAACCTTAAAAAAATCAATGAATCCAGGACCTGGTTCTTGGAAGTGATCAACAAAGTAGACCATTAGCCAGACTAATAAAGAAGAGAAGAGAGAATAATCAAATAGACAGAATAAAAAATGATATAGGGGATATCATCACTGATCCCACAGAAATACAGATTACCATCAGAGAATACTATAAACACCTCTACGCAAATAAACTAGAAAACCTAGAAGAAATGGATAAACCCTCCCGAGTCTCAACCAGGAAGAAGTCGAATTCCTGAATAGACCAATAACAAGTTCTGATATTGAGGCAGTAATTAATAGCCTAACAACCAAAAAAAAATTCCTGTGCCAGATGATTCACAGCTGAATTCTACCAGAAGTGCAAAGAGGAGCTGGTACCATTCCTTCTGAAACTGTTCAAACAATAGAAAAAGATCTACTCCTCCCTAAGTCATTTTATGAGGCCAGCATCATCCTGATACCAAAACCTGGCAGAGACACAACAAAAAAGGAAAATTTCAGGCAATATCCCTGATGAACATCAATGTGAAAATCCTCAATAAAATACTGACAAACCGAATCCAGCAGCACATTAATGATAGACTTCTTAATCTCAAAGTATCTGTCAGGAAGAATCAATCAATATTGAAATATTCACAATATAATGACAAGTGTAGAGAAAACAAGTAAACTCTCCACTTTAATTCTAATAAATTAAGCTGTACTAGAGCAGTGTCTCCAGTAGGTAATACCATAATATTAAGTAACCTTTTAATTTACTCGCATGCAGTTTAGGATTGTTTCAGGAAGGCGGGGTAAGGGGGGAGTAGATGAAGATGCTCTGTTTTACACAGCCATTCAGAGACTCAGTCTGAAAAAATTTGTTCTTCATTATTACCTGTTTTTCATGGCCTTAAACATGCAATCCCAGTGAACTTGAAGGGAAAAAAAAAAAAAAGAAAGAAAAAGCATCCATGCAGTTCTTATTGTCTAAGTCTGAAGGTAGCCAACATCACTTTATCTAAGTATTTACTTGTCATTCAGATGTCTACACCCAATGTGATCAGAGGTTTAATTATGTATCTAGTTAAACTATGTATCTATGTCAGATCTAAAAACCTCCACATATTTCCACAGCCTCTCCCATCCAGTGGTGGAGTCTTTTCCCCCTACGCCTTGAATCTGATCTTGTACAAATGACTTGATTTAACTAAAAGAATATGAGACAAGTGACTTAGCAGATTTTGAGCTTTGGACTGAAAAAAACTTGTACCTTCTGCTGTCTCCCTCTGGGAATATTGCCAAGCTTGGGAGTCAGTCTTAAGCTAACCAACAGCCTACCAAACACCAAATATGTGAATAAGGCCATCTTAGTGAAGCAAGATATTTTCCTGACCCCTTCACGGGATGCACGAAGGGGTTGCCTCATTTACTCAGCCCGCAGAAGCAACTGCTTCTATGAGGGCAAGTGCAAGGGAAGGAGGTGAGAGCTGGAACGCTGGAACTAGCCGGCCATTTCAGCGCAAACTCCACTCACTCAGACCCACTGCACTCCACACTTCATGGGAGGGAGCACACAGGTGAGTGGGTGCAGGAGGCAGAGTGAGTGATTTTGGGCACCAGCAGGAGAGAACTGTGCACAGACCCTGTGGCAGTGTCTTGGAGGGGGTACCCATAACTCCTGAAGTACCAGAGGGAGCATTACAGTGCTCTTACAGCTCTGCTGTCCATGGATGGCTTAAGTGTTAACAGCTCGGTGGACCCTCTGCCTTTCCACATGAGGTGACTGCTTTCCATCAGTGAAGGCAAATTGTCAGTGTGACATCCTTTTGCATCCACACCTGTGGTTCCCGAGTTCTTGTCTGGTTTCCAGGATAAATAAGATCACACAAATGAATTGAAGGATGGTAAATGCAGGGGATTTTATTGGTGATGGAGGTGGCTCTTAGCCAAAAGGGGAGCTGAAAGGGGACAGGGCAGGAGGATAATCTTCCCCTGAAGTCTGGTCGCCTTCAGCTAGATTTTTCTCTGAAGTTACACCATCAAGCTGTCCCTCTGAAGTCAAGCCACTTATCTTTGACATCCAGCCTTAGTATCCAACATCCAGCTGCTTCTCTCCCTCTCTGCTGTCTGAGTCTGGAGTTGCCATAGACACAGGATGTGGGGTGGGGCAGGCCATGGGTGGTTTTGGAAAAGGCAACATTCAAGCAGGAAAATAGGGATGTCAGTTCTCACTTTGGGTTGTAGTCTCAGACTTGAGAGTAGGGTTTTGTTGAAGACCTACCCTTTTCTGCTTAGAATTTCCCTGCCTCCTGTCCCTGTCACTAGATCATCCACTTCCAGAAGGTCTATCAGGTGACTGCAAGTGCTGAAGTAAGTTCAACCCAAGCCCATAAAATCTCAGCTAAACCCAGGCCACAGAATTGTGAAAAAAACAATGACAAATGTTTATTTGAACCATTAATTTGGGGTAGATTGTTAGATAGTCAAGATAACACATTCAGTGCCCATGAAGAAAAGTATTTTGGCAAACAGCTAGTGCTTTTGTGGAACTCTCTTTGTGGTAAAGATCTACACTTCCATAGATTTTCATTATTTTCCAAGTTTTTTTATTTTTTTTCTTTTTTAGACCAGGTCTCACTCTGTCACCCAGACTGGAGTGCAGTCTCACAATCACAGCTCACTGCTGCCTTGACCTCCAGGGTTCAATTGATTCTCCCAAGTAGCTGGGACTACAGGCATGTCCCATCATGCCTGGGTAATCCAAGTTTCTTAATGGCAAACATTAGCATGTCCTTATGATTTTCGGTTTTATTAAATGCCTAGGGCAAATAATTTTAAAGAAAGATTGGGTTGTTTCTTAGTTTAGAATATTTGTAAATCTATACTCTGCCACGTAAAGAATGTTCAAAGCTGATGCATATAGCACTTGCTGTTCACAAAATCTCTTTTTTCTGCCTTACATTTTTACACTTTAGTAAGAATCAGAGGCAATCAAATAATGCTTTTAATTGAAGGTTATATATTCAGAATATGCACACTTGACAAAATATTTCCAATTTCAAATTCACAAAATGAAAATCTAACCAACAATAAATAAGAAGAGATAATAAGATGTAAGGAAAAAGAAAGTTGACAAGATTATGTAATGCACTAATCTCTCCACATCTTTATTAAACACCCTAGATATTTAAGCACTATATAATGAATACATTTTCCAAAACAATATCAGATATACACATGTATGTATAAGGACTACTTGCCAGAATATTTGAACTCAGAAAAATCTAACATAGTCATTCTTAGGTCTAAATATTTTGTTTCTTATGTAATATATGCTTCATTGTCATATCTTTGTTTTGAACTATATAATACATAGTTTATACCTTGCAGCACAATTTCTAGCCTATCTGGGAAATAATCTCAATTTTTTGCAATAAGAAAAATAAGAATACAATTACTTTCTTACCTAATGTATAATTTATACATTATACAAAATTTGTATTTTGTATTTGTATTTTGTATACAAAATACAAATTTTGTATAATGTATTATATAATAATGTATATTATATAAAATATAAGCTAATGTATAATTTCTAGACTAAAATTCATATATATTTCTTCAGTTAATTTTTGTATGTTTAGAATACTTTTCAAGATAGCTATTTATAAGTTCTAATATGATAAAATTTCTTCTTCACTTTGTTCTAGTAAATGATGAGGTTTTGCAAATGATTCATATTGCAACAATATAAAATCCATATCATTCTGTGAGCTACATTACTTCATTTATATAAATGTCCATTTTCTTTTGACCATTCCATTATAAAAATTGTTTCAAGAAACATAAACATTGTGATCTTATAGATGAAAATTTATTAATTAAATGTATAAGTTTATCTAAAAATTAACTGAATGGGCAAAGTAAGTAGGATTGTATTAATGTTGGCTTTATCAATACAGTTTGTACTTTAAAAATGGTCATTTAAGGGTATGAAAATGGATTTGCTTAATGGAGCATTTTGATGAGGGCAGATTTCATGACATATGAGAGACAATAAAGATGTTAGTTTCCTTTTTCAGTCTAAGTACATTTTGGAAGTACAGAAGCAAAGGTAAATCTGTTTTTCTGCTACAGGGCTTCCTTCTCAAAGATTATGTTAATATCTTATGTGAATTTTCAAAGGTATGGGGTGATATGCATTATTTCCAGATATGTATGACTATATAACCCATTCTCAAGAAAGATCTAATTGGATTAGTGACCATCAGAAAATACTTTGGGAAGATGTAGTTTGACAATTCAAAATGATTTGCAATGCAAATCTAGATAAATTTTGTGTACACATGGAGATAGAGTAGGGAATCCTAAGACATTGAAGGCTCAGAAGGGTGGGAAGTGGGGGGGGGGGGAGGAGGATAAAGCTTGAAAAATTACTTAAGGGGTACAATGTACATTATATGGGTGACAGTGACACTAAAAGCCCAGACTTCCTTCCTATGCAATATATCCATGTGAAATAGTTTAGATATTGTCCCCTCAAAATTTCATGTTGAAATGTGCTGCCCAGTGTTTGAGATGGGGACTGGTGTGAGGTGTTTGGGTAATGAGGGCAGATCCCTTACAAGTGGCTTGGTGCCATAATGAGTGAGTGCCCTAGCTCTGTTAGTTACTACAACATCCGATTAGTAAAAAGATCCTAGCACTTCCTCCCTTCTCTCTTTCATTATGTGACACACACGCTCCCCTCTTCACCTTTCTTTATAATCGGAAGCTTCTTGAGGCTCTTGCCAGAAGCCAGTGCTGGTTCCATGCTTCTTGTACAGTCTGCAGAACCATGAGCCAAATAAACCTTTCCTTATCAATTAACTACCGAGATTCAGGTATTCCTTTATAGCAAGGCAAATGGACTAACATACCATGTAACAAAACTATATTTGTACCTTGTAAGTTTATACACATAAAAATAAATACAATACAATAAAATTGGAAAGAGTGTCACAGGCAGATGACACAGTCAGAGCCAATATCCTAAGATACAGTATGCTGAACTTGTCAGAAGGACTCCGGGGAGGACAGAGTGGCTGGAGCAGAGTGAGATGGGGGTAAAGTCATGGCAGATGAGGACCAGATCCTTTTAATTTTTCTTTTTGGTAACAGCTTTATTGAGACATAATTCACATATCACATAATTCACCCACTTAAAGCATGCAATTCAATTGTTTCAGTATATTCAGTTATTCAACCATCATTGCAATCAATTTTAGAGCATTTTCATTACCCCCAAAATAAACCCCATACACTTTAGCTATCACCTGCTAGACCTCCCAAACCCTCAGTCCTCGGCACCCACTTATCTATTTTCTCTCTATATAGATTTGAGACCCAGGTCTCTTAGGACTGCTGTAAAGGCTCTATCTTTGAGTTTTCAGCAGGTAATTGATATAATTGACATACCAATTTAATAGAGTCCTTCTATAAGCTGTGCTGTGAGTAAACTGATAGAGGTGGTTATGGAACTAATCCATCAAACAACAATCTTGCCTTGGAACAGCCATGCCAAATTAATAAATACTGGTGGAAGTGTGAATTGGAAATGCTTTATATATAATAAAAAATTACTAGCTGATCTCAGAGATGGTGGGCTCTGTATTCTGACTGCAGACTCAGTTTTTCTTTTTCTAGAATATGTTCTCAACCTGTGATAATTTCTTAGCACTTTCCTTTGGCACCATATTTTGGACAAAAGACTTGCTGAGTATCTCAAATGGAGATTTTGGGAAGTTATTTTCCAAGCAGAAATCAGCTTAGATCTCCTTGTTAGGACATGTAGATGTTTGAATCTGATACGTGTGTTGGGATTTGGGGTAAAAGAGTAATATCTACTAGTGAGACTTTGTGTTATTTTATGTTTTTGAAAACAATAAGGTAGGTAGATATTATAACTACAATTAATATCCTTATACCTCAATTTTAAAGATGAGAAAGCTGGAATATAGGCTGGGCACAGTGGCTTCTACCCGTAATCTCAGCACTTTGGGAGGTTGAGGCTGGTGGATCACGAGGTCAGGATCAGCCTGGTCAACATGGTGAAACTCATCTCTACTAAAAATACAAAAATTAGCCAGGCATGGTGGAGGGTGCCTGTAATCCCAGCTACTCTGGAGGCTGAGGCAGGAGAATCACTGGAATCTGGGAGACAGAGGTTGCAGTGAGCTGAGGTGCGCCACTGCGGTCCAGCCTGGGTGACAGAGCAAGACTTTGTGTCCAAAAAAAAAAAAAAAAAAGTCAAAATGTGTAGAAATTAAGTATCCTACCTAATTATAACACAAAAATCACCAGAATATTGACCAATGTCTCTGTGGTTACAGGCATTCTTAACAGCCATGCCAAATTAATAAAAATGTAAAGAATGGTGCCACATAGCTGTATGTCATCAAGAAACAAAATTCCTCTATTTTTTTTTATCATGCTTCTCATTTAACAAAGGAGTGGAATATATTTCAAGTAAAATTACAAGAAAATAAAAATCTTTTTAAAAGCTGTCCTGATTTACTTTGTAAGGAGAGAAATGAGGTTTCATAATCTTATAAATGTCTTTGGAATCATGGACATAAAATGGTATACAGCTTTAAAGTTTATATAATGGTTTTAATATTAACTGTTTATTATCTGAACTTTTTATGACTTAAATATTAAGATACTGCTGGAAAATACCTATGAGAACTATTATGTGAATTTAGTTATTTAGGAAAAATGTTGTATTTCATTTTACTAGCTAAATATTCATTACAATGGAATTTTTATTAACATAGAAGAATGTTTATAGTATTAAGGTTTTGACATGTGCATTTTTCATATGGATATTAAATATTCAAAGACTTTACAAACATTATTTTATTAAATGTACTTCAAAAAAGAAAAAGGCATGCACATACACATGTACATAGAAGGAAATGGTATAACCAACTAATTTATTGTACTCTAGTTTTTCACTGGCATTTGATACTGCCTTTTAAAAACTTGCAATATTTTGTTATTGTGATTTTTCATATCAGAGAATTCCATAATATAATCCACATTTAATTTTTATTTAGGTGCTATAATGCATTTTCCTGAGCTCACAATATTAAAATGTACAGAGTTTCTTCAATCTTCCTTTCAGAATTACCCTGCATCTTTCCCATTTGAATTTCTAATGAGGATGCTGATATTTATAAATTGAATAGTTGTAGTCAGGGCCCTCTTCCTTCCATTTAGGTTTTGTCATGGGGACAATGATCAGGACACCTGGGAAAAAGGTGAGAGAAGTTGCATGCTTATTTCCTCCCATGTCCCTTGAGGTCACCACTACTGACTTTCCTCAAAAGGAAGTTCATTGCTCCTCTTTGTGAGGCCAGCTCTACATGAAGCTCCATCCTGCTGGTTTCTAATAACATCTCTCCCCTTATCCTAGGAGTGATTACAGACTGCTGATACTGGCTTCATACTTTGGTACCCTTTTACTTCCTCTCTATCCTATTTATACCAGTACAATTAATCATTTATCTATAAGCCCTCTTAAGACTATATTAAAAGTGAGAATGTCATCTGTTCTCTGTTGGTTTCCTGATTGAGTTAGAAACAGCAAAGCAACTAAACCCAAGGAAGATGTCCTTTAGGATCTATCTGCTTTTCCTTAATATTTTGAATCCAGAATATATTACTGAGGGTGATATCTCAGAATATTGTAGAATTGAGGATATAAATTTTGATTCTATGAAGCACCTCTTCCAAAATTTAAAAAGTAATTATTATGGAATAATTTATGTATAGCAAACATTGGTGTAATTGCAAAAGCAATATACGTTTGGTAAGAAAATGCCTATTATCCTCTCATATTTTGTAGACAGACGAGTATGAAGCAACAGATGTTGAAATTATTAAGAATAATCTAACAATGTCACAATTTTGGCATTTTATTTGGTTTGGCTAGAAACTATGAGCTCACATTTTATCTGAACCCTGTCTGAACTAACTTAAGCAAAACTTAGAGGCTTTCGTTCATAGAGGTTGTGCTGAATCTTTTTTGTTGGATTCATTTTGCTATACATGAGTTCATGACTTTTATTTAGAAGTTTGGGTTTGCTCCCAAAATGATTTTCAGAAATTATTTCTAAAACCATAGAAACTTTAAGCATTTAGCAATAATTCAAGAATAACTGAACAATCAGGGAGAAGAGATTTGACTCATATGAAAAAGTATATATGGATTCTATTTTACTATTGTTTTATGAAAATATGTCAGATACCAATATAAGTAGAAATGGCTGTTTTGAAAATAGATGTAAATTTCAGTGTTTCTAGGGAACCCAAGCCAACAATTCACTTTGGTCATTTTATTTCAAAATCGTATCTCTGATTAATGAATATACTAGTCTTTAGAAAAGAATATAGAATTTTGTTTTTTAAAAAAGGTTTATAAATTGCATGATGTAATTTTCTATTTTATTTTAATTATTGATATGATTATCTATTTTACTTATGAATTATGTGAGCATAGTATGATCATCCAGGATTATTTCAATTCTAACTTATTTTTTTATTGACTAGGTTAGATATTATTATTATTATCTTATATGGTCAATGTTTATTTAGTTATCCACATGTCAAACATTTTATTTGAAAACCATCCCTTTCTGTATCTCAGTCCTTTCCTTGGGAATTTCCCAGAGCCAAGGCCTAAGTAGGTGTGCCCCCTTTTCTAGGGTAGATTCCTTTCTGATGCACCCACGGAGTCTGTACCTCTTCCCAGATCCTGACTTTTTTTTCTTTTTTTTTAAAGTAGTTTTTCTTTCTTTCTTTTTTTTTTTTTTTTTTTTTAATTATACTTTAAGTTCTAGGGTACATGTGCATAA
>NC_045443.1:81304338-81318613 GCF_002776525.5 Piliocolobus tephrosceles
AATTTATTTTTAGTAGAGACTGGGTTTCACTGTGTTGGTCAGGCTGGTCTTGAACTTCTGACCTCAAGTGATCTGCCCACCTTGGCCTCCCCAGGTGCTGAGATTACAGGTGTGAGCCACTGCGCCTGGCCCTGGTTAATTATTTTTTAAATTTCTCTTTATGTATAGTACATATAATATCTTCTTAATGTATTCATATAAGATTTGTGATTTTATTTTTACCAAAATGATAAAACTCCACCAACAGATTTAGTCATGTACAAACAACATTCTGTCCAGAATTTGGAGTAAATATTGAGAGTGAAATTAATAGTGGTATAAAGTGATCTGTTTGAAAATATTTGCCACAGAATAATATGATTTTATAATTTTCATTTTTTAAGTAGTTCCTTAACCACCTGGGTCCAGGGGATTTTCTTGACTCAGCCTCCTGAGTAACTGGGACCACAGGTGCATGCCACTATGTGTGGCTAAGTTTTTTATTATTTCTAGGGATGAGGTCTTGCTATGTTTCCCAGGAAGGTCTCAAACACTTGGGCTCAAGCCATCCTCCTGCCTCAGGCTCCCAAAGTGCTGGGATTACAGGTGTGAGCCACTATGCTTGAACAATATTTTTCTAAGTTTTCTATAGCAATATATTAACTTACAGATAACACTGCATAATCATATCAGGTATTAATAATTTAGATATGAAATAGAGAAATATATTCAAAGTTGGTAAATTCAAATTTATGATATTAATAGCTTTTCATAATAAATGTAACATTTTAGGAGGTATTATATAAAACTTTAATGAGGTGATTTTACTAGATTCATATTTAATAATATTATCAGAACGTTATATGTTTTATATTTGTTATAAAAGCAAATTTTTATGCTCCTTTCAGTTAGTTGTCTATTCTGTTACTCATTTCTAGTTGCATAACAATGATTTCTTTAAATCTACTATTTTTCTTTTTTTCTAACTACTTTTATCAAATGAAAGAAATAAATACATTTTTATTTGATAAAATGAAATGTATTACTCAATTAAAATATTATAGAAATTAAGGAGAAAGAAAATCCTTAAATCTTTGAAACTGTAATTTCAGTGATAATTATGGTACATTTTAATCTATGTTTAATTGATTTATTTAACCTTTCTGATACTACATGACAGAAAAATTAAATTTCTCATCTTATTTACATAATTGAGAATATACTACATATATAATATTATGTTTTCTTTGTTATTTTTACTTAACAACATACACATTTTCTCACGAAATTACTATCTACTTGTTTTTTAAATACGTAGGATTGTGTCATATTCTACCTGAGGCATGTATCATAATTTGTTTAACCAAATCATTTTTCGCATTTTTCAGTAAGGTAAAGATATAGAAACACTTTTAAATGTATTTAATACTTAATACAGTATTCCTGACAGTGCATTTTCCTCACTCTGTGATACGAGCACACTTATTACGATTGTTTAGAAGAAACTGAGGCTTGCCAAAATCCTGTAGTTTAATAAGTGATGGATCTGAGATCAATTTTTGTCAAAGTTTCAGATTAGTTTCTTATGACATATTCATACTCGGGTTACTAGAGAGGATTACTTTTATGTCACTTACAAACTGGTAAAATACTTTCTCAGAATAGTTGTAAGTAATTTACATTCCTATGACCTGTTCATAAGCATGGCTTGGTATTCTCACTGCGGGATAGATTAACAAGAAGAATAAAAGGAAAATGTGAGGAATCAGTTCTTAGAAAAAAGAAGACTTAGGGAGGCTCTGCAATTGAGGTAGAGGGAAACAATGCTTTCTGTAAAAGCAGTGAACATCTATGATTTTGGCTAAGGATGCTTTTGTTTTCTTGTGGCAAAAGTGCTGTAGTTTTAGAGAACCCGATAATGTACAATGGCCTTCACTTGCAATGTCACTAATAGGCAAGATGCCTTGTTTTCTCCCAACCAAGACAAATGACCCAAGCAAGGGTAACTAGAGCCTTTTGCTCTGGAATTCAAATCTTGAACAGAGAAAGCAAACACTGAAAAGCGTAGAAGCCATTCAGATTGATAGGGTTACCCTGAAGTGACAGTCATTGTTTCCCTCTACCTCAATTGCAGAGCCTCCCTAAGTCTTTCTTTACAAAGGCCTGATCCCTAACCTTTTCTTTTTATTCTTCTTGTTAATCCCTGTTTGTTAAATAAATTTGTTTTTTTGCTTAACAAGATTGTAAGGAGTTTTAATAATATGTTAAGTTGTAATTAGTTTTTTTCTAAATAAATCATTAAATTTATTTAGATATTAAATAATCCTTCTTCCCCAAAATTATTCTTTACCAGTTATTTGTGCTGTCATTTTTATATACATTAAATTCTTATATTTAATATGATATGCTTTTTCATTGATTTCTTTGCATCTTCCTCTTCTAATAGGACACTGATATGTTTATGAGATTGTATAATCTATTTTAATGTATTACAGAGCTTGTTTCCCCAGGTTAATTCTTCATTACATTAGCTTCTTAGCTTTTCCTCCAATTGTATTTTTAACTATTTTATAATTTTACTGAGAATTATATTTATACGGGAACTTAGGATAAACTGGCATCTTTATAATATTTATTCCAATGTTGTTTTATTTGGAATGCTTGTTTAAATAGATCCATATGTATTATTTATAATCATATAAATTCCTATGGTTATTTCTATTGGTATTTGTAGCTACTTTAGTCAAGCACTGATTGTTTAAAAACTCGGATTACTTATGATGTGAAAAAACACACACGAATCATCCAATGGGAAAAAATACGTATATTTATGTGAGGGGACATTGAAACGTTTCTGGGAAATGGAATTAGAAGGTAAAAATGAAAAAATAAAAGCATTGTTTCTTAACATAAGCTTCATCAAAGTCAAGCACTTTTGTAAGTGATGATACCAGTCATTTAGTCTATCCCCAAAGAACTGAGGGTCCTGGCAATTTAAACATGGCAATGTAGTCTTTTTTACATTATCAACTGAAGAAAAATGGGTGAGTTTTACTCATTTTTTTTAAGATTAAAAAAAATAATCAGAATAAGCCATATGAGGATCATAAGGTGGATGCCCAGTGATTTTCCACTGAAACTCTCACAAAATTGTCCTTGTTTGATGAGACAGATGAGTGGGAGCATTGCCATGGTGGATTAGGACTCTCTGGTGAAGCTTTCCCAGGCATTTTCTGCTAGACCTTTGGGAAACTTTGTTAAAACGCTCTTATAGTTAGCAGATGTTATCATTATCTGGCCCTCCATAAAGTCAATAAGCAAAATGGTTTTAATTGTTGGTCCTCTTCAATTAGGGCACAAACAAGATGAATTTTTTTCCTTACAGATTGATGTGGATGGTCTGCTGCTATGGGCTTCATCTTTAACATCATCTCATCTCTTCTTAAAATTAGTTATTTGCTTGTAAATTGTTGATTTATTGGGGCATGTTTTCATAAAATTTCATGAAGAATCAATTATTTCATCAGTCTCCCACCCAAGCTTCACTGTAAGTTTGATGTTTGTTCTTGCTTCAATTTCAGAAGAATTCATGTTGTTCTGATAGGTGTTCTTTTCAAAATGATGTCTTATTCTTTTTAGTGCTTCAGACTAGATCCTGTTTAGATATGTTATAATAAGTTAGCACAAGTGTATTTAGGTGCAAAAATTTGAAATCCATACATAATTTTTTAATACTATGCATTTTCCATGAACTTTTTGTAGTCATATTATAAACCCCTTCTGGAAATATAGTAGCCTGAGTTACTTGGACCAATCACATTGATGAACAGAATTTCGAAATGAAAAAGACACTAGTGGCTAGTTTTCCTGGGTCACCCACTGTGGATTAATGCATTCATTTCGCCAGTGTCGGGAGAGCAGTCCTGCCCAAATTTGTACCTTCCTTGGATATATCTGTTAACCTAATTACTAGTGAATGGCGTAGATCACAATGGGTAAATCACCCTGTTGCTCTTCTCGACATTTTCTGATCCAACCTTCAGAGCTCCACAGGACATCAGGGAATGCTTTTCCCTCCTACCCAAATGCAAAATTTCAGTTTTCATTGTACATCAGGGAAAGGGAGATGAAGTAAAAAGCCAGAGTCCCTCCAAGAGGGGAAGACCAATAAGAATACTTCTTCACCTTAAGCTTGGATCCAAAGGACTATATTCACAGAGCAAGCCTGAAAACAAAATAAAAATTCTCTTCCAGCTCCTCAAGGAAACACACACAAACTTATACACACACACACACACACACGCACGCACGCACACACACACACACACAAAGTTTGCCTTGGTGCCAAAGAGAGACAAGGGGAAAACCTTATCTATCTCTATAATATTGAATGCAAAGCTAAAAAAATGAGTTTCTCATGGCAGGGATCATGTTTCTGAAATGTTCATATTTCAAATACACTGTAGGATGTTATTATTTGTCAGATGAACACTTAGAAAACAAACATGTTATGCACCAAAGCTGGAAATAAAACAAATGCATTTAGAATAATAAAGGCAATTTTAGATTGCAACAAAGGATTATAATTATTAAATTTTGATATGAGTTTTCTTGTTACAATAGTAATAACAAATTAAGTTTTTCAAGATATTATATTAACTTTCATGTTAAATAACTATAGTTAATGTGACAGCATGAATGCTGTAAATTTTCTTGTTGTCTGAGAAATAATTTGTACTAATTTGAGTGGGAGACTAAAGCTGATCTGGTTAAATTAACATAACATCTGGTCATTACACTAACTCCACGCTATACTTTAGATGAGCAGCAAAAGGTAAAATCCTCTGAAAAGGAAAACTAAAAGTAATAACATTCCGTCCTTGAAGAGCTTTAAAACTTGTTGCCTTAAAACACACACTGATAGCACACGTCTCAATAAATCAAAACAAACATCTACAGAAGAAAAAGACACGTTAAGATAATTGAAAATTATGAGTGTACACTGTGTGTGTGTGTTTGTGCATGCATGTACTTCAAAATTTTATTTTCTCATTCTGTGAATACCAACTAAATTCAGTTCTCTTGAGAGAAACTGCTGAAACTGTATCATTGTTCAGGAAGCAGGAACTGGCTTTTGATAAAAGGCTTCCCTTTCTCTTCCACAATGCATCTGGGACCTTCACAGTTGATTACTGTAATATTTATATAATATAGCTTTGACGTACAATTGAGAACTATAACACATTTTATATGGGAAAAAATTGGCTAGCTTCAGATATTTTTAATGAATTGGAAGAAAGCCTATTTTGTTTCATCTGAAATCAAGAAAGAGTGCCAGGCTAGTTACTAAATACTAGTCAGTTTCTTTTATAAAGAATGCTTAGAATTTTTCTTTTGGATGTGGGTCCAAAAATCCTTCATTATTGCACTATAAAACTCAAATAAAAATAGTGCCTTCTTATAGACCCCATTAACTGCAGTATCAGATTGAAGATTGCCTTGCTCTTAGGAAAACCAAGATAATTGTACTGTTTTTTTTTTTTTTTTCAAGTTACTACTTTTCTTTGTATGGATATAGAAAGAAATCTTATTATACTGAATTGAAAGGCTCAAAAATGATGAAAACTCTTTTCTTTTCACTGTGACTTAATTTACTTATAATAGACACTACCTAAGAAATTTCAGATGGGTATTAAAATAAATTAAAAAATAAAAATAATAAACCTGGAAACCTCACTAGGTCAATATAGTATGTTAAAATAACTTAATTACAACAGAATCTCCAAACTTTCATTTATGATCACTCATTTTCATTGATTATATAACAGAGATGTTTAGTATAAAAATATATAGGAAGCATTTTAAGAAAATAAAAAATATGTGAAAATCTAATTTCTTATGTCATATTGAGAAGCCCTGGATATGTACTGAGAAGGGCATATCACTCTTGTGATATTCTTGCCAAAAATGTTTACCCTCAAGTTAGTCATAAGAAAATGTCAGACCATCCAAATTTAGTGATATTCTGCAAATTAACTGGCCACTACTCAATAAAAATGTGAAAGTTTAAAAATATAAAAGTCTTTGGATCTGTCACAGATTACAGGCAACTTAGGAGGCATAATGATTAAATGCACTGTGTGATTCTGATTTACTCCAGGAAAAGGGAAAGGACTTAATGGGAAAAAGCAAAAACAGAAAATGAAAAACCAAAAAAAAAAAAAAAAAAAAAACACACTGGGATAGAATAATGTGTGTTGTTTAGTTAATAGCCTTATAATGATTCTCTATGCCAACATTCACACATATATTTGTAATTGATTATTTGTGCTATTTTGTACAATAGACAACTTTTAAAAAGCCATTTCTTGCTTTCTCAGTCTAATCTATCTTCAACTAAAGGAAATTAAAATTAACAAAGTAGGTTGCCTTCTACACATTTCTCCACAGAATCATACAAAAAAATAAAAAGTGTCTTTTACAAACACACATACATTTACAGACAATTTCATATGATTTTTTCTTTATGAATAATGTATATCGTTTAGGAAACATTTTTATCTAATTTTAAAAAATACTTCATGGAAATCTTTTCAAGTCAATGCCATAGATATAATTATTTTTATGGAAAAATATTTCATGCTATTTAATAATATACCAGCATTTTTTTTCAACCATTCCCCTAATGATCATTCATTTTGTTTCTAAGTTTGGTTTTCAGCCAACAGATCTGTAATAAATACCCTTTGAATTTCTGGGCATATTCATACTTTCATTTCTATGGGAGAGATTCTCATGAATAGGAATATTAGAATAAAATATATGTATTTTAGCTATAATTGACTGTAATGCTTCCCTTGAGGCAGTGATTCAAATTTCTACACTATGCAGAAGTAGATCTTTCTACTTATTACTGACAGCCATAAATATTGCCATCTGTTAACATTTCTTTCATATAGCTGATAAGTAACCTTTTATTGTTACTTCAATTTCTTTTGAACTTAATTTTGTCTTCAGATAATAGTAAGATTGAGAATCATCAGTTATACTCATAGGTTATTGAAACTAACTCTTCTTTGAATTGTTAATTTGTGTATTTTTTCTGTGGGAATATTTGTCTTTTAGTTTTCAATGTGTAAATGACTTTTTAAATGACTTTTCTGTTGAGATTGGTTCTTTCTCTGTCAAGCAGACTGGAGTGCAGTAGCATGATCAGCTTTCTGAGTACCTAGGAATACCAGCACACACCACCATCTGCAGCTAATTTTTATTTTTTATTTTTTTGTAGAGACAGGGGTCTGACTATGTTTTCCAGTCTGGTTTCAAATTTCTGGGCTCAAGCGATCCTACTGTTATTTTAGAATGCACTCCTCCTACATTTTTTTTTTCCTTCCTTCCTTCCTTCCTTCCTTCCTTCCTTCCTTCCTTCCTTCCTTCCTTCCTTCCTTCCTTGTTAACAGGACAATGTTCTCAGGCAGGTCCTTCAGGAGGTACTCCAGAAGAAGGCATTCTTATCATAGGAGATGCCAGTTCAAGCAATACAGTACTGTCAAATCTTTCTGTGAAATACTTTCACTGTACCTGAAGACCTCTCAGTGAAAGAAGATATGGAGGTGGAAGACAGTAATATTGATGATCCTGACCCTGGGTAGACCTAGGCTAATGTGTACGCATGTATCTTACTTTTTAATATAAATATTTAAAAATAATAAAATACTATGTATTAAAAAATTTCATACAGCTGTGTAATGTGTTTGTGTCTGAAGCTGTTATTACAGAAGAATAAAAATTATTTAAATAAGAAGTTTATAAAGCACAGTTGTGGAAAGTAATGTCCTAGGCCTTCCCATTCACTCACCACTCACTCAGCAACTCACCTAAAGAAACATCTGGTCCTGAAAGCTTCAATTATGCTAAGTGCCCTACTCAGGCATACCATTTTTTTGTCTTTTATATTGTATTTTCACTGTACTTTTTGTATGTTTGGATATGTTTTGGTACACAAATACTTATCATCATGTTCTAATTGTCTGCAGTATTCAGCACAGCAACATGCTGTATAGGTTTTTAGTCTAGGAGTAGGGGTTATCCCATATAGACTAGGTATGTGGGAGGTTATACCATCTGGGTTTGTGTTAAGTCTATTCTATGATGTTCACACAATGATAAAATCACCTAATGATGCATTTCTCAGAACATATTCCCATCATTTAGTGATACATGAATGTATATTTATTGTTACAGCATTTATTTTTCTAGCCTAAAACCTTTATGCAAAACAAAACCAAACAAAAAAACAAACAACAACAAAAAACCTTTGCCCATTTAGAAAATGAACTTTAGCTACCTAGTAAAAGTAGATTTTGGTACATTTTGTGAAATTATCTCTCTTAACTGCTGTATTTATGTTAACATTTGCATTTTTTTTTGTAAACCTCATCAAACACCTCATTAAATAAAGTACGACTGAAAGATAACTCTTATTTCTAAAATTGATTCATTTATTGAATCAAGCAATAAAATACGGTCAAATCTTCCACAGATATACTTTCCACTTACTATTTCTCTTTCTCCTTTCCACACTAGTACCACTCTATTTCAGAAGGCCATTCATTTCTATTTGGATTAATACAATTACTTCCTGACTCTCTTAGCCTCTTGTCTTACCTTCCTCAATTTTACTGATACTGATAATTATTTAGGAAATATAAATATATTCATCTCATTGTCTGCTTTAAATAACTTTTAATGATTTCCTATTGCTCTTCAGCTACGATGCAAAATACTTAATACCTTTTACAATGATTGTTTCAATTTATTTCTCTTCATTCATCTCTTAGTACTCCTCACCTGTCTTCTGTATTCTGGCACCCATGAAAGTGTTTCAGTTCTCAAATCATACCATTCACTTATTTTTCCTCACACTTTTATGTCTTCTATCCCCACTGTTTGAGCATCTTAATGCTACTCTCTTCATCTTATGTGATATATTAAAAACGTGTCATGCTTTATATCTCATCATAGATGTCACTTTCTCAAGATCACTGTCCTTCAAGCCTTTCAAGATGGGCTAGTGGTAATGTACTTCTCATCATGTGAACTTTAACACACAACTCTCAATGCTATGAGGAAGATAAAACAAGTAGTGTTACATGGGTGATGGTTGAATATAAAGTCAAGGGGAGAGGAAAGACTTTATATTTCTCCACATTTCTGAATTCATTGAAGATATTTCTCTTCATTATATAAATTCCCAATACTGGTGCTTCTGTGTATTATGTGGTAGGTGCTTAAATAACTATCACAGTATGAGGACCAATGTGTTGACCTTGTATTCATAGTTCATAAGTCATTAAGAATTTATCAGAGCTTAATATGAGGTGGTGCCCTGTAGTAGGTTTATCAGCAAATAAACTAAGCATAAGGTATACTTCCGGGCTCCCGAAAACTATAATCAAGTAAGAATATGAATATTTTCTACTGTAGTATGATAATCTATTTTTTATACTGAGAAGTTGGTAAGGTCTTGATTTAGTTATGTGTGATCCAGGTAACTACACAAATTTATTTAATTCTAACTAACTTTCAGCTGAATGAGAGAGAGTTAAATTTTTGAGGCAGTCACTATGGTATATTTCCATTTTATCACCAAGACATTTACTTAAATAAATACAATAGAACTAATGAATAAAAGAACCATTGAATCAGAATGGAAAGTTGGCGCTATTCATTTCTTAATTAAATTTTTCCAGATCATTGCATCTGGAGCAGCAAGTATAATTTATGATTAATTATGAAAACAGTTACCACAGATCCATGTCTCTTTTGAGCAATGTATTGGAAGATCATTGAATATGAAACCCCAGGAAGCAAGGTCCATGAATGTTAACAATTTAGAACTGAGAATTACTATTGTTTTACACTAAATTGATATGCCTCACTTGTCTATATTATCAGTTACTGAATTATTTCTTTTGTGTTCTTTTGAAAGAGTCATGGTGGCACATGTTTTCAGGAATAGATTATTTTCTTTTAATTACACTAACTCTTGTGGAATTTGTAGTATATAATAGAATTAAAGTAAAATTAAATCAAAGTGATTTGAGGTGGTCAACTTTTTTTTTTTTTTTTTATACTTTAAGTTCTAGGGTACATGTGCATAACGTGCAGGTTTGTTACATATGTATACATGTGCCATGTTGGTGTGCTGCACCCATCAACTCGTCAGCACCCGTCAATTCATCATTTATATCAGGTATAACTCCCCAATGCAATCCCTCCCCCCTGGAACAACTTTTCTGTAAACAAATTCATATTAACACAAAGTTTGCCCTAAATTTCATCATATTATTTATAATTTTAATAAGCAAATATGAAATAATTTATATGAATATATATAGAAAATAATATAGCTATCATATTGATAATATATACATAGAGATAATATAGATATATCTATCATCTATCTATATGTAGAAATGGATTAAATGTTTTTTGAAGTACTTGAAAGAAAGTTGGAACAATCATGCACCTTTACTCCTCAGTACTTCAGAATATATTTCCCAAGAACAAAGACCTTTTCTATAATATATTTTAAAACACCTTTAATCATGTCTACCTGGAAATGTAACATTTGTACAATATTTATAATCTATAGCACCTATTCAAACTTTGTCAAATGTTCCATTGACAATTTTTCACCATTCTCTAAATTAAATCTTAGATCATGCATTTTATTTGTTTTATTTCTTGTAAGTCTCCTTTCGTTTGGAAACTTTCAGCTTTCCTTTGTCTTTTGTTGTTGTTGTTGTTGTTAACATTTGATCTTCTTAGAGTACAGTCTGTTATTTTGTAAAATGTCTCTCAATTTTGGTCTCTGTCAGGAGTAGCATTGAAGTAATGTATCCTGCTCTGTGCACCATATTAGGAGGCACATGCTGAGTGTGCCTTTTGGATGGTGGTTGACTTTGATAATCTTTCTTTCTTTTTTCTTTCTTTTTTCTCTTTCTTTATTTTCTTTCTTTCTTTCTTTTTTGCTTGCTTGCTTGCCTTCCTTCCTTCCTTCCTTCCTTCTTTTTTCTTTCTTTTTCCTTCTTTCTTTTCTTTCTTTCTTTCAACTTTTCCTTCCTTCCTTCCTTCCTTCCTTCCTTCCTTCCTTCCTTCCTTCCTTCCTTTCCTTCCTTCCTTCCTTCTTCTTTCCTCCCTTCCTCCTTCCCTCACTGTCTCTTTCTTCCTTTCCTTTCCTTTCCTGTCCTGTCCTTTCCTTTCCTTTTTCTCCCTGCCTCCCTCTCTCTCTCTTTCTTTCTTTCCTCTCTCTCTCTCTCTTTTTCTCTCTCTCTTTTTTTTTTTTTTTTTTTTGATGGAGTCTCTCTCTGTTGCCCAGACTGGAGTGCAGTGGTACAATCTCGACTCACCACAACCTCTGCCTCCTGGGTTCAAGTGATTCTTCTGCATCAGCCTCCCAGGTAGCTGTGATTACATGCGTGTGCCACCACGTCTGGCTGATTTTGTAGTTTTAGTAGGGACAGGGTTTCACCATGTTTTTCAGATGCTCACCAGGTTTCTCTGCTGAAAAGAAACTATTCATTCTTATGAAGGAAAATATTTTATGCCTGTGTAAATATCTTGCTTCTTACTAAACTTTCTCCAAATATTTTTATGGACTTTTTCTAGTATCCAGCCTATACCCTCTCGATGAATCTAACCCTGGAATATATTATCTGCCAAATTAACATAACATTACATTGTCTTGTCCTGAGTTAAAAATGCAAATCAGTTGCTTACTTTTATATACAACTATACATTTAAGTTAAAATTTTTCTTCCATTTTATTTATCTAGTACCTATCTGTGCCTCAAAGTAACAATGAAATAGAACATGAGAAATTTTAAACTAAAAATTCACTTTTTCTCTCTCTATAGTTTGTCTTTTTTCAGAGGTATTCTATAAATAGTGAATATATATTTCTATATATGTACATTTTTCATCTAAAGTAATGCATTTATGGAGTATAATTTTTAAATTATTGTAGAGCAGAAACATGTCTATCAATAAAATTAATAAAATCACTTAAAACTATGGCATAGTCTAACATACAAATGTCAGTTTTAATTTACAATAGCAACTCATTTTCTTTAGGTATGTAGCAAATAAACCAATTAAATTCACAGCTTTAAATAATCTGTGCAAATTAAAGGGAAAGACAATTAATTCTAAACAATACACAATGAAATGAATTACTTGCCTTGGCATTAAAAAATCACTTTATTTTTTTTCTCTGTATAATTACCTTTCCCAGCTGGTCATATGTAGGTTAATTTTAACACTGATTTTGTATACCTTAAGAACATATCTGCTAGGGAAACATCACAATGCATAAGTGAGCACTGAGTAATAATTGTGCTTTTGTCCATATATGTGTGGGGGAGGTTTGGAAGGCAGGACCTTCTTTATGAAAATAAGATAGCATGTTTTAAAAATTCAACATATATTTATGAGCATTCTTTGTACTCAATTGTAGTCTTTCATGTCAGCTCAAAATTTTAAGAGTGAACAAAACAGGAAAAAAAAAAAAAACCCTCTTTCTCGCGGAGCTTATATTCTAGCAAAAGGAAATAAACAAGAAATAAATAACATCTATCTGTTGCACTCACTAGACGTTTACTGCAGTGTGTCCTGTCATTGCCAGTATCTCAAGAGGTGATACAGCCCAAGGGTGCTGCTGTCTCCCAAGGGGCTCAATGGGTTAGTTCTAGGAGTACCACAAGGAGCTGGAAGCTGGAACCAACTGCCTATTTTACAGTAAACTGTCTTGGCTACGTTGATGCTGGAAAGATCAGCAAGGAAAGCAGAATATGCAAGTACTCTCTCCCTGCTGAATTTCAAACCTTCTTTAAGTGTTCCATTTGGCAGAACATAGCAGGAAGCCAGTTGGCAAAGAAGGAATGTAGTTTTCTCAGCACCTGTATTACTGAGCAGATTATGGAAGGATGAAAATTCAATCAAAAAATAATAACTTCCTAACCTGTTCAAGTAAGTTATAATGGCAAAATACAAAGTATACTGACATCGCTAAATCCAGCAGGACATGGATGCTCAATAGCCTGTTGTTTTTCTTTTGGCTTACTTTGAACATGTACACTGTTTTTGAAGTACTTATTGTACATTTCTGCAGAATCTTCGTGCATGTTTATTTTGTGTCCATAATTCAAAAGCTTGGAATCTTCTTCATATACTCTGCCATTAATTCACCTTCATTTTTTATGACAAAACCCTTTTTCAACTACAATTTCATTAGAATTTTGATGTGCAAAAATCACAAGCATTCTTATACACCAGTAACAGACAGAGAGCCAAATCATGAATGAACTCCCATTCACAATAGCTCCAAAGAGAATAAAATACCTAGGAATCCAACTTACAAGGGATGTAAAGGACCTCTTCAAGGAGAACTACCAACCACTGCTCAGTGAAATAAAAGAGGACACGCACAAATGGAAGAACATACCAGACTCGTGGATAGAAGAATCAGTATTGTGAAAATGGCCATGCTGCTCAAGGTAATTTACAGATTCAGCACCAACAAAATATTAAAACTACTAATAGAAAAATGACAGAACAATTTATAGATTCAATGCCATCCCCATTAAGCTACCAATGACTTTCTTCACAGAATTGGAAAAAACTGCTTTAAAGTTCATATGGAACCAAAAAAGAACCCACATTGCCAAGACAATCCTAAGCCAAAAGAGCAAAGCTGGAGGCATCATGCTACCTTACTTCAAACTATACTACAAGGCTACAGTAACCAAAACAGCATAGTACTGGTACCAAAACAGAGATATAGACCAATGGAACAGAACAGAGTCCTCAGAAATAATACCATACATCTACAGCCATCTGATCTTTGACAAACCTGACAAAAACAAGAAATGGGGAAAGGATTCCCTATTTAATAAATGGTGCTGGGAAAATTGGCTAGCCATAAGTAGAAAGCTGAAATTGGATCCTTTCCTTACTCCTTATATGAAAATTAATTCAAGATGGATTAGAGACTTAAATGTTAGACCTAAAACCATAAAAACCCTAGAAGAAAACCTAGGCAATACCATTCAGGACATAGACATGGGCAAAGACTTCATGTCTAAAACACAAAAAGCAACGGCAACAAAAGCCAAAATTGACAAATGGGATCTAATTAAACTAAAGAGCTTCTGCACAGCAAAAGAAACTACCATCAGAGTGAAGAGCCAACCTACAGAATGGAAGAACATTTTTGCAATCTACTCATCTGACA
>NC_045443.1:81319013-81348678 GCF_002776525.5 Piliocolobus tephrosceles
ACACACACACACACACACACACTAAGATTCTTATAATACATATGCAAGTGTGTGTGTATATATACATATTTTGTATGTGTGTGTATGTATGTGTGTGTGTGTGTGTATATATATATCTCCTATTAATTCTGTCCCTCTAGAGAGCCTTGACTAATACAGTTGAAAACAGGATGTTCTAGCACTACTTTAGGACAGGAATGAGAGGGCCTTATATTAGGAAGAAGCAGAGTATTTGGTGAAATATGACCAGATGATATATGTAAAATCACCGCCTGCTTAATGACTGGAATCTATTCCTGAAAATCATTACTTTGTAGAACATTGCTAAGTTCCTATATAATTTTAAAAATTATAATTGTTCACACACCAAATCAAAAGCATCAAGAAATTTGATAAACAAAACTCCAGTCTTGTAAAATGTCTATCATATCTAAATCATAAAATCATGCCATATAATATCAAAATAACAAAAATATCATAGTAACCATTATAAGAAGCTTAGCATATTTTTCCAGATTAAGAATTAATATGTTTTTCAACAAATCAAGTCATAAAAATGAGAGTGAAGTAAGAAAATACAAATAAAAGCAATTAGAAATTACAATTATTTTATACAGAGAATATAAAATAACAAGAAACTTGGAAAATCTCATGGGGCAATTACCAAGAAATACTTGAAAAATAAGCATAAGATAGAAAGGATGGAAATCTAATCTGATATACAAACACACACAGACACACACAACATTTTAAAAGTTGTAGCAATTAAAATAATGTAGCTTTGAAGCCTAAGTTGACCAATAAAAGAGTAGAATGGAATAATAACAATCATGGTAATTATAGATAAAGCATGCCTTTTACTGTCAAAATTATTACAAATAGTAACAAACATAATTCAAGTGTTAAAATAAGGGAATGCTAGCACTTAGCAAAGTATCTTCAGCCAATTGATAGACTATTCTTCAGGTTTTATGAGTGGAAAGCATTTTTAATGACAAAGAAATATTAAGATATAAGAGAAAATATTAGTGTTAGCTATCATATTTCCATATGGTAATTATTGTGCTAATAATTGTATACACACATACACACACATAATATATTTTACTCTCACAGTTTTATAAGCAAGAAATGAATAGTATAGTTAGTAACTTAAGGTTTCTCAGCTCTTAGAATGCAACCATGTTTCAACCCCAGGCAGTGGGACCCCCTAAGCCCCATTTGTTCTACTCAACTTCTTTCCCTACCACTCCACTGCCAATAAAAGCAAACTACAAAGTTGTTTTTCTCCTCTATCATCTTAATCCCATCATGTAATATTTCTAACAAAGAGACTACCCGGAAACATACATTAAAATACCAATAATATAACCTATGTGTGATTATCACAAGTACTTATTTTATCTTGCGCTTAATTTTTCCTTTTCAATTCTCTAAAAAGAAGAAAACAATAAAGATGAAGTTAAAAAATGCAAAACATTTCCACTAGCAAAAGACTAATAGCCAAGAAAATATTTGCTATACAATAAGTTTTGAAGTACAGATGTATTAATCTACAATGTAAATATTGACAGATGCACTTATGTTAACATTAAAATTATTTCCAGCCAGACGCAGTGGCTCACTCCTGTAATCCCAGCACTTTGGGAGACCGAGGCGGGCGGATCACGAGGCCAGGAGATCCAGATCATCCTGACTAACACGGTGAAACCCTGTCTCTACTAAAAAATACAAAAAAAAAAAAAAAAAAAAAAATTAGCTGGGCGTGGTGGCGAGCGCCTGTAGTCCCAGCTAATCGGGAGGCTGAGGCAGGAGAATGGCATGAACCCAGGAAGCAGAGTTTGCAGTGAGCCGAGATCGCGCCACTGCACTCCAGCCTGGGCAACAGAATGAGACTCCGTCACACACACACACAAATATTCCAAGCATCTGCTGAACTATCAAAGAAAAAAGGATAGTCTAATGGGTGAAGAGCAAGCAAACATGCATTCTGAAGTTAGCAGATTTCCTAAGTAAAAAATTTTGTATAAGTTAAACCTCAGGGAAAACAAACTAGGGACATAGATATATAAACTAGCCTTCTGACAGGGTAATGTAAAAGTGTATGTGAGTGTTTTCCTTTTACATTTATTGTTTTGTTGTGGTGTTTTTACTGTTTTAAATGCAAAAGAAAATAAATGAATCAGAATGAAAACATTTCACATTTACTAAAATTCTAGAAAATTGCAGCACATTTAAAATAACAGGAATGTATAGAAATGAAAGCTCTATGGAAACAAATTACCAGTTATATAATTAATTTGAACTTTTTTTATCACTGAAATATTTAAACCTTTTCTCAAGTGTTTCATTCTAAAAAAGATTTTAACTTAAAATGTGCTTATGATATCCAGTAGAGAATAATAACTATAGATTTTTTCTGGATCAAAAATCCTAGGTTTTTTTCATGAGACATTTGCATCTCTGGAGCCATTTAACAGAGGCCACATACAGGACAATTGTAATTTTCTTTTAGGGAGACAAAAATGATTTTATTACAAAAATAATAGATGTAAGTTACATACATTCAGGTGTGATCAGGAAGCACCAGGCACCCGTTAATGATAGAAACATGTCTACATTTATTTTTAAAATAATTTACATGATCAGGAAAATTCTGCATATGGCAACAAATAATGAAAATCAGAGAGTAATGAGTTCCTATTAGATGTAAACCTCAAAAATCCTAACTGATGAAGATTGAAAATTGAAGGAGAAAAAAAAAAAAAAAACTGGGGAAATAAACATATAGTACTCTCCAGAATTTATTCCCATGCTCCAAAGGATTTACCTATACTGACAATGATTAAATAAATTACAAATAAGAGAAGAAAAAATTATTTTTTTAAACAATAGCAAACTCCACTAACTCAGAAATTATGAATATGGACATGTAATATGAGCAACTTATATGTGGCAATAAAGTACTACAATTTTTCCCAAATAAGTTTAATTATAAAGAATACATACATATATTCCTTCCCACAATCATTAATTTTACATATGAAAGAAGGAAAAAAAAATCTTAAATTCTGTAGCACCCTGTAATTGCTCTTTGGCTGTAAGCTTAAATGCAATTTTTCATTCAGTTCTAATTCTTAATATCATTTTTTTTAACATAAAAAGCTGCTGAGTGATAGTCTTGAAATGCTTAACTTGATTTTGTGTGTTCATTTATGCTGCTTATAGTTTTTCCTGCTGTGACTTCTCAAATCCAAGTGTCTTTTTATCATGCCAAGAAACATTTTATGTTATCTTTTCATTGCTGGAAACTCATTCTTTGTGGAGAGTTTCCATGTCATATTCCTTAATCCCTTTGGTTTCTCTTATTTCTTTCTCTTCCACACAAATATACCACACTACATTGTGTTTTTCCAACAGATCAAAGCAGATCCTATTTTTGCTTCATATGATGATTTCACATGCTACTTTTATTATTTCTTGCCTTAGAATTATTTTTGATATTTCAATTCCTCACAAATTGGTGACAATTGAAAATATTCTTGCTCTTTATCAGTTTCATTTTATATGGTCTGAAATCCCCAAGTTGGTCTTTTAATTAATGGAATATCATGAATCCATGTTATAGTGTTTTACTCACCATATTCTGTATATCAGTTACTTCGTCTGTCCTCCTTTCTTTGTTTATTGTTCATTCATTGAGTGTATACTATGTAGCCAGTTCTCTGCTAAGGAGTTTAAATGTTAACAAACATATCATACAAAGCTTATAAAATTGAAAGAAGAGTTAGTATATAGAAGGCAGAAAACATCACATTATGCGTGAATTGTGTGTGTGTGTGTGTGTGTGTGTGTGTGTGTGTGTGTGTGGTGGGTGACAGTGGAGGGAATGTGATTTTAAGCAGATCGCCCAGCATAAGCTGGAACTGTGTCTAGGAAACATATGTAGTTTGGTGTGGCTGGAGTGTAGGATGCAAATTGTTTCAACGAATACTGAGTAGCACCTTATGCTGTCTTTCAGGCAAAGTTAAATATAAAAATGTACTTACGCATATAATTTACCACAATACAGACCAGTCTAGCAGATCCAAAAAGCAGCCTGGATCTATGATAAGTGCATTTATAATTTATGTGCCTAATGAGGTGTTCATCTTGATCAGTTAATGTTTATTTTCCCCCTAACATTCAAATATTTCCTCAATTGTTTTATCAGTGATATAACAAAGGTTCAACTTATCAATTGCATGAAAGCATTCAATAGAATGAAATGTATTTTACATTGTATACATTCTGTATTTGTTAATTGGAAGACTTAATATTGCTTATATGTCCATATTACTCAAGCAACCTACAGATTCAATGCTATTCCTATCAAAATCCAAATGGCACTTTTTACAGAAATAGAAAAAATAAACTAAAATTCACAAGGAATTCCAAAAGATTCAGAATAGGCAAAGTAATCTTGAAAAAGAACAAAACTTGAGGTATCACACTGCCTGATTCCAAATTATATTACAAAGCAACAGTAAAACAGTATGGTACTGGCGTAAATACATACATATAGAATAAAGGAACAGATCAGAGTCCAGAAAAATTTCATGCGTATACAGTCAACTGATATTAAGAAGGGGGCTAGGAATACATAAAGGGAATATAATAGTTTCTTCAAAAAATAGTGCTAAGAAAACTGGATTTCGACATGCTAAAGAAATGAAATGGGATCTCTACCTTATACCATACACACAAATAAAACCATAATGAATTAAAGGACAAGAATCCTAGAAGAAAAACATAGGGGAAAACTTTCTTGACATTGATCTTAACAATGATTTTTTTTTTTTTTTTTGAAGCAAAGCAAAATCATACAAGTAGCATTAGGTAAAACAAAAATGCTTTTGCATAGCAAAAGAGGGAAAAAAACAGCAGACTCAAAAGGTAATCCATGAAATGGGAGAAAATAAGTGCAAATGATACATCTGATAAGTGGTTAATATCCAAAACTTATAGGGAACTCCTATAAATCAATAGGAAAAAAAAAGAAAACCTGATTAAAATTGGACAAAACTTTGAGAAAACATGTTTTCAAGAAAACACACAAATGACTAACAGGTATAAGAAAAGGTGATCTGGCCGGGCGCGGTGGCTCAAGCCTGTAATCCCAGCACTTTGGGAGGCCGAGACGGGCGGATCACGAGGTCAGGAGATCGAGACCATCCTGGCTAACACGGTGAAACCCCGTCTCTACTAAAAAAATACAAACAACTAGCGGGGCGAGGTGGCGGGCGCCTGTAGTCCCAGCCACTGCGGAGGCTGAGGCAGGAGAATGGCGTGAACCCGGGAGGCGGAGCTTGCAGTGATCTGAGATCCGGCCACTGCACTCCAGCCCGAGCGAGACTCCATCTCGAAAGAAAAAGTGATCTGTGTCACTTATCATCAGGGAAATGCAAATCAAAACCATGCTGAGATATTTCTGTCACTCCTATTAAGATGGTTGCTATATTGAAAAACAACAGCAACAAAGATAAGTGTTGGTGAGGATGTGAAGAAACTGGAACCGTATACACTGTTGGTGGAAATGTTAAATAGTGCAGGAGCTATGAAAAACAGAATGGAGGTTCCTCAAAAAATTAAAAATAGAATTCCCATTTGATTCAGCAATTCCACTTCTGAATATATATCCAAAATAATGGACAGCTGTATCTTGAAGGAATGTCTCCACTATTATGTTCATTGCAACATTATTCACAATACCCAAGATATGGAAAGAGCCCAATTGTCCACTGACAATTGAATGAATAAAGAAAATGTGGTATATACATTCAGTGGAATATTATTCAGCCTTCAAAAGGAAAGAAATCTTGCCATTTATGAAAACATGGATAAACTTGGAGGACATTATACTAAGTAAAACAAGCCTGTTACATAAGGACAAATATTCTATGATTCCACCTATATGAGTTATTTATAATAGTCCAACTTACAGAAGCAGCTAATAAAAATAGTGGCTGCCAAAGGCTGTGGTGATGGAAGAAATGGAAAGAATTTGTTCAATGGGTATAAAGTTTCAGTTATGCTAGAAGAATAAGTTCTAGAGAGCTGCTGTATAACATACTGCCTATAGTAAATAATACAACACTATGTACTTCAAAATTTGTTAAAATGATAGATTTCTTTTTTTTTTTTTTTTTTTTTTTTTTTTGTGAGACAGAGTCTCGCTTTGTCGCCCAGGTTGGAGTGCAGTGGTGCAATCTCGGCTCACTGCAAGCTCCGCCTCCTGGTTCATGCAATTCTCCGGCCTCAGCCTCCCGAGTAGCTGGGACTACAGGCGCCTGCCACCACGCCCAGATAATTTTTTGCATTTTTAGTAGAGACAGGGTTTCACCGTGTTAGTCAGGATGGTCTTGATCTTCTGACCTCGTGATTCACCTATCTCAGTCTCCCAAAGTGCTGGGATTACAGGCGTGAGCCACCTCGCCCGGCAAAATGATAGATTTCATGTTAAGTATTCTTGCCACAAAAGCAACAAAACAAAACACAGACACACACACACACACACACAAAACAGGACACAAAAAACTCTGAGATGTGTTGGATATGTATTTCCTTGATTGTAGTAATGGTATCCCGGATGTTTGCATATATCCAAACTTATCAAATTGTTTACATTACATATTCTTTATTTATCAATTATATCTCAATAAAGCTGTTTAAAAAATTACCAATTAAAATCAATCATTAGCAACTGCAATAACAGTGCTGACAGTGGATCTCTCTGGTTAAAAACATTTCAGAAAAATACAGTTTCCAGTGAAATCTGGGTAGCTTGTTTTATATACTAAGCAGAGGGGAGTCAGAGCTTGGTGATATGAGTAAGACATTGATTACAAATGATGTTGGCCTTTACCCAGGCTAAATGCCAAGTTCTCTTGGGGGCTCTCAATGTCAACTATATTTTGTATTTAGCTAGAATTATAGGCTGATCTGAATATGGGCTGTTCTTTCCACATCATCTCCTGTCTTGAAGCATAGGTCTTCACTGAAAGAAGACTACAAATAGCATATTATCTTACATAATGGAAAGGGGGTAATGATTTGAAAATCCAGAAAGATAAAAGGAAGTGAAGTGTGAGATCCCCCCATACACACATATTTAAATTTCGTGTTTTTACTGTTTTTGAATAATAAAAAGATTCAAGGAGAAAGTCATGGGCAGAAAAGAGGGATATATTTTAACTAAATATTTTTCAGATTTTTGAATGATTCACATTAGAAAACAGTCCTGTGATTCTGTTGAAGGCAGTGGGTTATGTCTTAGCAATCTTTCCACATTTGTAACTTGGAGCAGAGCTAGAATATGAGAGGAATTCAGAATTTTTTAAATTAATTGAACAAATTCAAACTATTTTTCCCCCTGAATCTACCTGCAATCTAAGTTTCTAAAGTGGCGTTGAACATTCTAGAACCTAAGCATAATTCCGCACATCTTTGTAAAGGCCATCAAAGTGCTAATGCTCGCATGCTGTGGTTTGAAGTTCTCTTCAGAGGAGGGCTAGTGGCCTGACCTCAGTAAAGCCAAATAGGTCCTGAGCTTTCTCCTTCAGTATCATGTGGCTTAACATAGCAATTGCAAGTTTGCTGTTGGAGTGGCTGATGGGTTGAGAGCTTCACATATAAGTTCCTATTTATGTGTTTGGTGTGAAATTAGCTATAACAGTAATTAAATATTGATGTAAATATTGAGGGTCCAGTCACCAAGCCAAAGGACAATGAGAGAGTTTACCTATAACTAATAAAAGCCATTTCATCAATAGCATAACTGCAATAGTAAAACCTTTATGACACATTTTTGTACGTGAGCCTAAAAGCAAATAATTTGTTTGAAATAACTTTGTAAATTATATCAAATAAAAATGGTACACTTTTTATGTCTCACATTTTGGGGAGACCTAATTTCCTCCTCTTTTAAAAAATGGAAAGGATCTACTCTGATTTTTAATGTGATGACATCCTTAGTTATAGCAGAGAAACAACACTCATTGTGCATATTGACAGCTTAAACTGCAGTATGGTTTGGCTTATACTTTGGAAGTCTACAAAACTGATATGACTTTTGTATTCCTGCTCACTGGGATGATACACTAATTTGATGGTGGTAGTCTTGGTTAAATTTAAAATAATGATATATGAAATTACTTTAAACACAAAGAACTAAAATCTATAGCTCAGACATTAAAAATCAATTTAAATGTATAACTGAGTCTTTATTATACATATTTATATATGTATTTATTATACATATTTATATATGCATATCTCAAAACTCAAAACTAAAGAGAAGAACAAATCAAAGGTAATTAATCACATGCTGAAGCAAAAGGCACTTCTAAGAGGTCATTTGTAAATCTCTTATTATCCATGGTTTCTGTTCATTTTTTGGTGTGTTTTACATTCTGTTGAAGTACAGCACAGGCATCAAAGAGTATAAATTATGAATGTACACACCAATTAATTTTCATAAAGTTAGCACATCTATTTAATCAGTTTCCATATGAAGAAATAGAACATTTAGTTCTATCTAGCTTCTTCAGTCTCCCTTTTTATTACTACTCCACTCTTCTTCTAAGATAACACCTATCAGATTTCTGCTTTAGAAGGCATGGAAAGGTGAAAAACAAGGACTTAAGTCTCCAATTTGATTAGTTCAGATTGGGAAGTTGAAATACGTGACCCCACCCAAAGAAGTACTGCTGTTAGATGAAATTATAAGCTTGACAGCAACAAAATTCAATCCAAAAAGGAAAACTGTCT
The DNA here is from genome assembly GCF_002776525.5 of Piliocolobus tephrosceles. NCBI lineage: Eukaryota > Metazoa > Chordata > Mammalia > Primates > Cercopithecidae > Piliocolobus > Piliocolobus tephrosceles. Next base: position 81,327,822 of record NC_045443.1, read on the forward strand.
GTCTTGGTCTTGAATTGGGAAGAAGACTTCCCTGAATTTGATGTCATAAATAGCTATCATCAAGGTTCAAAACTTATTTCCATGTTACCTGAGCCTCCATAGCAAGCTATAACCAAGAAATGTTTCTCAAAAGTTATCAGGTGGTTTCCATCCTAGGGGAGACTGTAATTTCCAAATATGTCCTCACCGATATGTATCCATCTCATATCCTTTTCAAAGTACCCTTCCTTGAACCCGGGTAGACCTCTGTAACTTTGTGTAATAAAGCATGACAAATTATCCTATGTGATCTTTGAGGAGAGATCATAAAACGCAATATACTCCACCTATCTTTCTCTTAAGGCAAGTGTCTTTGGCACTCTGAACTGCAATATAAAAAATGTGAGTACTCTGAACCTTTCTTGGTGGAAAGGACGCAAACATACAGAGAGAGTGACATGAGAAGGCCCAGTTGTTTCATTCTCTAGATATTTGAGTCTTGTAGATACCATGCATGAGAGTGAGGGAGCTGAACTTTCAGATAAGTCCAACTATTAAGCTGCTCAGGCAGCTGGTAAAAGTAATGCATTTTTGAAGAAACATAAGGTCAGAGAAGGTGTCATGGCATTCCCATGAATCCTCAGATTCTTAAAGCCCAACACATTCTATGCAGGACTAACTAGAGAAACTATATATTCAGAGTCAAGGAGAATAACTTCATGGCAGATAGAGAAGAAAATCAGTATTGCCTACAAGAAATTATACTGGCAATAGACTTCTATGCAGCAATAGAGAGGAGAGAATAAAGGAGAATAATGTACTTAAAGTACTAAATAAACATATCACACATATACACACAGTGAGTTGAGACCAGATATGATATTTAATGTATAATATCCAAATTTACAGGTTAAAAAAAGATTCAGAACAACTTTTAGAGTACTTAATGCATACATTTAAAAGAAGAAAATGACTAAAAATAACAACCTTGGATTATAGTTTAGATATTGCAAATAAAATAGAATAAAACATGCAAAATTATAAGAAATGAAATGATAAAGAGAAGAGCAAGAATTAAAGAATTAGCCAATAAGCAAGTAGTGAGGATCAACAAATTGAGAGTAATAGCTTTGAAAACTTGGAAAAATCTAGCAAACTCTCACAAGCATCATCCGGAAAAATCCTGAGAAAAAGGCACACATAAAATTACGCAGAATGACAAATGGAGATAACTACAGACCCAGTTGGGAAGACAATGTGTAATACAAACGAGTGTTACAAAAGCATATATTGTAAGATTCAATTTAAACAAAGGTTAATAACTAAGTTATATAATGTATTTTTTAATTAAAATGATGAATATAAAAAAGAAAATGATAAACTGTAAATTTTAGGCAGTGAAGAAGGAAAAAGACGAAAAGAAGAACATTAAAATCAGTTCCCATATAAAGAAATAAAACATTATTTCTATGTTCTATTGAAATGATATTTGATGAATTTACAAGTATTTATAGTATATTTTATATCATATATTATACTTATTCATTCTGCCTTATATATAAAATATTTCATAATTAGATTTTTAAAAGATAATTTTGTTAGAAGGTGAGAGTAATTGGGATAGCTAAGTGAATATATCTAACTATATGAATGTAACAGTTTCTCGTGAATTCAGAACACATTATACTTATCTTTGTAATTAGACACCTAGCTTAAGGGTAGATGAAAATATAACTGATAATATACTTATGATTAGATACATTGGCAAAAACAACTTATATCTTGAATATTTTACCTATGCTTATTTTATCATTAAACTTATCTTCTCTATGAAAAATAATATTTAATTAAAACAAAAATGATTTCTGGTTAAGAAATAAATCATATTTTATTGGAATGTTTATATAACAAATATTCCACAAATAGCAATTTAGTAAAATAGAAAATAACTTTATTTTTAAGACACTGTTATTTCTTCAATTAGTTTGCTCGGGCAATTTCCTACACACTTTCAGTGGACATTTTTTATTTTTCTTACCTTATGTTCATGATCCAGAAGTTTAAAATGTGTTATAATATGTTAAATAAATTGTTCAGGCCTTGAAATATTCAAATAATAGAAAATATGCCTTGGCAAAAAACAGGTATGTTAGTCTTTGATTCTTTTAATGGTTTAGGCTAGTTTATGACTTTCTCTCAATAAAATCCATAAAATTAAAATGACCACACAAGGGTTTATGAAGCGCTTCTGACCCAATATCATGAAGTCAATGGTAGCAAAATTGTTCCCTGAATCTGCTACAATACCTGGAGGCAACTATTTTACAATACATGGATAGAAAGAAGGCCTGGGAAATCCATTTTTGGGGAAACCTCCCATCTGGCAGTTATACACACACAAAGATGTGTCAATGTCTACAAATTATATTTTAAACATTTTGAATTGTATGTCAAATGACACCTTATTCATCATGTTTTAGAGAGAAATAAATGAGAAAGACCCTGGCAAAGTTAAAATATAATTATTACTGTTCATATAATCAGTAATAAATATTGTCTCTAACAACAAGAAATGACTGATAAAGATTATTAGATCTTTAGCTTAAGGCCTTCTCACCATTTTTCTTTCCTAAAAAATAAAAAATTCACCATCTGATGGATTTGAGTTTAGGGGAATGGATTCTATATTCAAATTATATTAAGAAATTTTTTCTCTAAGCACTCTGATTGATGTAATACTCGGTGCTAAATATTTGATGTAATATGTTGGAAACTTACATATATTGCTCAATATATATCAAAAAAAGGAACTAACATCTGTGGTCACAGAAGTCTTACAATCACTGGCTATGCGTTCCACCTGTTGTGGAAAGCCAATGAGAGAACTGAGAAAAGGAGGCAATAAAATATAACAATTAATTAGTCCAGTTGTTGTATTTGAGTGATAGCTACAACCTAGCTTTTGAAATATTTTATTATGGTATATTGTTTTGCTAGATAATTATTAGAAAAACCCCACCCAGCAGTGGCTTAAACAAGTTTTTTTTTTTATTCCTTTTATCATATAACAAGAAGAGGTAATGATGGTAATAGCTATAGCAGCTCAATAATCTAGTATTGCTATATCTGCAGTTCTCATGGGCTCTGCTCAAGACCCTAAGCTGACTGCCATGGACCCAGTAAAAAATATCTATATTTAAGGCAGGAAGAAAGAGAAAGGGTGGTTCAAGCTATTCCTGTCTTTTTCATAAGGAAGCAAAGTATTCTCATGAACATTCCTTGTAGACTTTCATATGTGTACATCTTAATGTCCAAAACTGTTTCATGTTACTCTCTCTAAGGGCAATGAAGCCTGTAAGAATGAGACTTAACTTTCTAGATTCTATAGTTAGTAGATGAGAGAAGCAGAAGATTTCTGGGAATGGAAATTCAATTAGCTGACCACTAGAATCTGCCACAGTCATCAAAAACTTTATTCCATCATTCAGTATATATTTGTTCAATGTCAAGTATTATTCTATTTAAACAGCATATATACATATGTTAAATAGACTCCTTAATACGTATAAAATATATGTTTATAAATACCAAAAAACTAAAAGCAACTTAGGAAAAAAGGTGAATCACTTCAGATAAAAACAATCAAAATACAAGTTTACATTTGAAAATATACATTTTTTTTTTTTTTTGGAGACGGAGTCTTGCTCTGTCACCAGACTAACTGGAGTACAGTGGCGCGATCTCAGCTCACTGCAACCTCCTGAGACATTCTCCTGTCTCAGCCTCCTACAGGCGCCCGCCACCACGCCCGGCTAATTTTTTTGTATTTTAGTAGAGACAGGGTATCACCATGTTGGCCAGGATGTTTTCAATCTCCTGACCTCATGATCCGCCCGCCTCGGACTCCCAAAGTGCTGGGATTACAGGTGTGAGCCACCGCGCCCGGCCGAAAATGTACTTTTAATAACTGCACCTGGATATTGTAGAAAATGTTATGAAAACAATTTTTGCACTTTAAATAGTGCCATACTATAATATGGAAGTGTGTATTTATAGAAAGCTCATCAATATAAAGATGTTTCTGTAAAAAGATAAGGAAACTAATGTACCCAGAATGCATATGACAAAGAGCTTAATGCACCACATTATACCTTTTATATACTTGTCAATTATTTGATACTGCTATTCAATTTCTTTTTCTTAATAAGGAAATAGCATAGACTTATCTTAGCGTACATGGTGATGATACATTTTGTTCTGTGAGAAAATGTGGGGAAATGGAAAAGATAATTAAAGGGAATAATTTAATTGTGACATTATGTATGAGATCCTGAGATAAGTATTATGAAAGGACGAGTATCATTTTATAATAACGAAACTGTTTATGTGGTAAATTTAAGACAAATGTTAATTATTTTGTTTAAGATATGTGATTTTTCAGTTCTGATCTCATCAGGATTTACATAAGAAAAATTGAAGCAAATTCATTTCCATTTTTGGAAACTGAGAAAAGCCAATTTTAGAAGTTCAGAAAATAAAAACACTGCTATAATGTGTTCCATCACATTTTTCTTTTCTTTCTTTCTTTTTTTTGAGACGCAGTATCCCTCTGTTGTCTAGGCTTGAGTGCAGTGGCGTGAAATCAGTTGCTCACTGCAAGCTCCGCCTCCCAGGTTCAGGCCTTCTCCTGCCTCAGCCTTCCCAGTAGCTGGGACTACAGGTGCCCACCACCACGCCCGGCTAATGTTTTTGTGTGTTTTTAGTAGAGACAGGGTTTCACTGTGTTCGCCAGGATGGTCTCGATCTCCTGACCTCGTGATCCGCCTGCCTCAGCCTCCCAAAGTGCTGGGATTACAGGCATGAGCCACTGTGTCCGGCTAATTGTTTTTTTTGTTTGTTTGTTTGTTTTGTTTTGATTTAAATATGTGCTTTGAATGTCTAAACAATGTATATTTGTGTCACTTTGTTATTAATTTTATCTCCCAACCATCGCTATGGGATCAGTTCAGAAATGAACTATTTTCCTGGCTAGAGCTACATTTGTTCTATACAAGAGCAACTAATTGCTACAACACTTGTTGAACATCATTTCCTTTTCATGCTCACATTCTACTGAACCATTCCCAATATCAGGAGGAGAGAAGATCATGACAGGAATTTACCTGTTTAGATTGTAATCACCATCTTTGTTTCTCCTTAAAACAAATTTGTTTACTTTCATTATCAAAATAACTTCCCATTCTCTATTTGGCATTTGTCCTTGTGTTTGCTTTGCTATAAAAGAATATTTGAAGCTGGGTGGTTGTCAAAGAAAGACATTTATTTGGCTTACGGTTTTACAGGCTATACAAGAAGCATGGCACCAGCATCTGCTTCTGGTGAGGACTTCTGGAAGTTTCCACTCATGGCAGAAGGGAGAGGGGAGCAGGCATCACGTGATGAGAGAGAAAGAAAGAGAGGAGGAGGTGCCAGGTTCTCTTTTTTAACAATCAGATCTGGACCCAGAAACTCAGAGCAGTAAGTCCCTCATTACCCCTTCCACCCTAGGGATCAAATTTCAACATGAGATTTGGAAGAGCCAAATATCCAAACTCTATTAGCCTATCAGTAGCCCCTTATTCTTCCAAGAATAAGTATATTCCTGTATTAAAATCTATAGTATAATGCTGAGTGATAAGCTCTTAAAGTAAAAGTAAAAATAAAGAGGTGAAATTAATGTTAATGGTATATTTTATTTAACCAATATTCCAAAATATTATAATTTCAATAGGTATTTAATGTATTAATAATTAATGAGATATTTTATCTTCTTTTTTCTACTAAGATCTCAAAATTCAGCCTTTATACCATACTGCAATTCAGACTAGTTGCATTTCAAGTAGCCCATAGCTAAATGTGCCTAGTGGCTACGGCCTTAGTACAACTCTGGTGTATCTCTGATGTAGCAAATATTGTTTCAATTGACTAAAGCAACACATGTCCGTTAACAATCAGGCATGGTACCGGGTTAAAATAATTTTGTATACTTCAAGGTACTTGAGAAACATGAAGTGTCCAATAGTAAACTTATTCAAACTAGGCATGATTATACTATTTTTATATTTTATAAATTAAGAGTGTTTACCATCAATAGGTCTTTATTAAAGGAGGTTTCAGAAGGAAGGGAATAGGGTATTGAAGGAAGGACTGAGTTGAAAGAATCATGGATAAGCAAGAAAAAAATACCAGTTTTTTTATATATATATACACACACACACACATATAAAATCATGTTAATTATAATAATGTAATAACATTGTTATAAATTATTTATATATACAATTAGTGTATATATAATTGTATATATTTAATGTGTATATACTTAATGTACATATTAACATACATAATTATATATACATTAATTATATGAACATCTTAAACATATATTAATATAATTATATTTTATCTAATAATATTGTCATGTTAATATTATTATATTAATAGGTCTTATATTGCTATATTAATACTCACATAATTAATATCAATATTATTACCATATATAAACATATTATAATGTTAAAAATTATGATGTTTAGATATATGATTAACGTATATATAATTATGCATTTATGTATGATTCCCATTATGTAGAAAGTACTAAAATAGTTCCTGAGAACATAGAACCACATAAAGAGAAAAATTTCTGGCCTCATAGTACTTAGACTCTAGAGACAAGTAACAAAAAAAATAAAATACATAGTAACTTATTTCAAACTACTATGATATAATTAAATCAGAGAATGGAGATAGAGAGTATTCAGAAGGTCCTACAGTTTTAAAAAGGATGGTTAGGAAATTAAGTGTTTATATATATATATATATATATTTTTTTTTTTTTTTTGAGACGGAGTCTCGCTCTGTCGCCCAGGATGGAGTGCAGTGGCTGGATCTCAGCTCACTGCAAGCTCCACCTCCCGAGTTTACGCCATTCTCCTGCCTCAGACTCCAGAGTAGCTGGGACTACAGGCGCCCGCCACCTCGCCCGGCTAGTTTTTTTTTTTTTTTTTTTTTTTTTTTTTGTATTTTTAGTAGAGACGGGGTTTCACCGTGTTAGCCAGGATGGTCTTGATCTCCTGACCTTGTGATCCGCCCGTCTCGGCCTCCCAAAGTGCTGGGATTACAGGCTTGAGCCACCGCGCCCGGCCAAGTATATTTTTTGTTTTTGTTTTTTGGTCAACGCATTTTTAGAGTGGAGCACAAAGCTTAGCTCAACTTTTTCCCCAAAGAGTATTCATGTAATTTGTAGTACCAATAGGGCATATCTGAGTATAACACATGGTGCTATTAATAATTATCCTGATACAACAAGAGAAAATAAGGATTCTCCCAGGCAAAGAGCAAGAGCCAGCCTATCCATATGTAGAAGAAGTTCTAGCAATCCCTTATGCTGTATGTCCTTTTCCCCCTGGAAAAATAAGCTCAGCTCAAATACTACAGTCTGTCAGTGTGAGTCTAATGCAATATAATTAATTGCTGAGTGTATATATAGAGAAATGTTTGTATTGTTCTATAGTTTTAAATAAAGATTATGAATTTTAAAATGGGAGATATTAAAAAGAAATGATAAGTTTTCTACAATTAAGAAATACTCAGAATATATTAAACTAAAAAGTAAAAGTAAAATAAAGAATGTAAATAAAATGAGGCAAAATAATTACAATTTTAAACAAAATAAAAATCATCAACTAAGAAATTAAACTAGAATTTACAAAGTAAGACTAAAATAAAGTGAATCCTGTGAACTAAATAATAATTTAGAATAACAAGCAAAAAGGAAAATAAGAAACAGATAATAAATGAATAAAAATAAACTAGGTATAAGACTTCACAAGAAAGTCTAGCAGCATTTCCTGGAATAAGAAAGTCCCTGGAATGGTTCGGCCTCCTTACTAAGTAGGATGCACAATCTCTGTTGTCACTTGTTTCTCATCAGTTTCCTGTTGTTACATGCCATCCCCAACCACTTCCAGGTTCATATGTTGTTACTCCTTTCTGCCTTTACCCCAATATGCATATCTTTTTCCTCTGCTAAAGGAAGAAAGACTCATTGATTTAAATTTGAAGACACAAACTATAGCTAAGAAATATTTTGAGCAAGAACTTTCCTCAAGAATGTATAAGCTGTACACTTAATTTTTCTACATTTGTTTCTTCTCAGCTTGTTTTTCTTAGATGAGATATTGACAATTCTTCTGAATTAAACTTTTCTAAAAAAAGGAGTAATTCTCATTGTGAGAGACAAATGTCAATGGTTAGTAAGAGTAAATATGCAGGACATATATTCTAAAATTTAGTGAGAATATCCTGAAAGTCTTGTTAAAATATAGATTGGTATGCCACAACTAGTTTCTGATTCAGTAGGTTTGAGGTGGGTCCCAAGAATTGGTATTTCTTACAAGTCCTCAGGTGATATTGACATTGCTGGTCCAGAGACCCCAGCTGAGAATGACTACATTCAACTGAAAGATACATTCTACTATGAACTACAGAAACATTCTTTTTCTTCCCTGTCATTTTATTGGAATAATTTACCCATACATTCTGCAAAATCTGATTATCTTAGAGGGAATGTTATTGACTTATGAGGCAATATTGCACACAAGTTGAGTTCATTTATAATTGGCACCTATTCACATGGCTGAAAGTTACTTAATCTCTAAACTTTTATTTTCTTACTAAGAAAAGAGAACACATCTGGATTGTTAGTGTTTGTACATGTGGTGATGTTTAATAAGAGATTCCACATAAAGTGTTTGATACAGTGCCACAGAAGTATGTACTCAATACTGTTAAAAGAATGAAAAAAAAAAAAAAAGAAATAAAAGGAGGGCATTAAGAGGAAAAATATTCAAAGTGGAACATATAATTGCACTCAAAACACAATATCTTAACTCTCCAAAAATATCTACACAACATTTTTATATGTCTTATCCAATTCTTTACAGGTAAATCAATCTCCCTGATGAACATCGATGCAAAAATCCTCAATAAAATACTGGCAAACCGGATTCAGCAGCACATCAAAAAGCTTATCCACCATGATCAAGTGGGCTTCATCCCTGGGATGCAAGGCTGGTTTAACATTCGCAAATCAATCAACGTAATCCAGCATATAAACAGAACCAAAGACAAGAACCACATGATTATCTCAATAGATGCAGAAAAGGCTTTTGACAAAATTCAACAGCCCTTCATGCTAAAAACGCTCAACAAATTCGGTATTGATGGAACGTACCTCAAAATAATAAGAGCTATTTATGACAAACCCACAGCTAATATCATACTGAATGGGCAAAAACTGGAAAAATTCCCTTTGAAAACTGGCACAAGACAGGGATGCCCTCTCTCACCACTCCTATTCAACATAGTGTTGGAAGTTCTGGCTAGGGCAATCAGGCAAGAGAAAGAAATCAAGGGTATTCAGTTAGGAAAAGAGGAAGTCAAATTGTCCCTGTTTGCAGATGACATGATTGTGTATTTAGAAAACCCCATCGTCTCAGCCCAAAATCTTCTTAAGCTGATAAGCAACTTCAGCAAAGTCTCAGGATACAAAATTAATGTGCAAAAATCACAAGCATTCTTATACACCAGTAACAGATAAGCAGAGAGCCAAATCAGGAATGAACTTCCATTCACAATTGCTTCAAAGAGAATCAAATACCTAGGAATCCAACTTACAAGGGATGTAAAGGACCTCTTCAAGGAGAACTACAAACCACTGCTCAGTGAAATCAAAGAGGACACAAACAAATGGAAGAACATACCATGCTCATGGATAGGAAGAATCAATATCGTGAAAATGGCCATACTGCCCAAGGTTATTTATAGATTCAATGCCATCCCCATCAAGCTACCAATGAGTTTCTTCACAGAATTGGAAAAAACTGCTTTAAAGTTCATATGGAACCAAAAAAGAGCCCGCATTGCCAAGACAATCCTAAGTCAAAAGGACAAAGCTGGAGGCGTCATGCTACCTGACTTCAAACTATACTACAAGGCTACAGTAACCAAAACAGCATGGTACTGGTACCAAAACAGAGATATAGACCAATGGAACAGAACAGAGTCCTCAGAAATAATACCACACATCTACAGCCATCTGATCTTTGACAAACCTGAGAGAAACAAGAAACGGGGGAAGGATTCCCTATTTAAGAAATGGTGCTGGGAAAATTGGCTAGCCATAAGTAGAAAGCTGAAACTGGATCCTTTCCTTACTCCTTATACGAAGATTAATTCAAGATGGATTAGAGACTTAAATGTTAGACCTAATACCATAAAAACCCTAGAAGAAAATCTAGGTAGTACCATTCAGGACATAGGCATGGGCAAGGACTTCATGTCTAAAACACCAAAAGCAACGGCAGCAAAAGCCGAAATTGACAAATGGGATCTAATTAAACTAAAGAGCTTCTGCATAGCAAAAGAAACTACCATCAGAGTGAACAGGCAACCTACAGAATGGGAGAAAATTTTTGCAATCTACTCATCTGACAAAGGGCTCATTTCCAGAATCTACAAAGAACTCAAACAAATATACAAGAAAAAAACAAACAACCCCATCCAAAAGTGGGCAAAGGATATGAACAGACATTTCTCAAAAGAAGACATTCATACAGCCAACAGACACATGAAAAAATGCTCATCATCACTTGCCATCAGAGAAATGCAAATCAAAACCACAATGAGATACCATCTCACACCAGTTAGAATGGCAATCATTAAAAAATCAGGAAACAACAGGTGTTGGAGAGGATGTGGAGAAATAGGAACACTTTTACACTGTTGGTGGGACTGTAAACTAGTTCAACCATTATGGAAAACAGTATGGCAATTCCTCAAGGATCTAGAACTAGATGTACCATATGACCCAGCCATCCCACTACTGGGTATATACCCAAAGGATTATAAATTATGCTACTACAAAGACACATGCACACGTATGTTTATTGCGGCACTATTCACAATAGCAAAGACTTGGAATCAACCCAAATGTCCATCAGTGACAGACTGGATTAAGAAAATGTGCCACATATACACCATGGAATACTATGCAGCCATAAAAAAGGATGAGTTTGCGTCCTTTGTTGGGACATGGATGCAGCTGGAAACCATCATTCTTAGCAAACTATCACAAGAAGAGAAAACCAAACACCGCATGTTCTCACTCATAGGTGGGAACTGAACAATGAGCTCACCTGGACTCGGGAAGGGGAACATCACACACTGGGGCCTATCATGGGGAGGGGGGAGGGGGGAGGGATTGCGTTGGGGAGTTATACCTGATATAAATGATGAATTGATGGGAGCTGACGAGTTGATGGGTGCAGCACACCAACATGGCACATGTATATATATGTAACAAACCTGCACATTATGCACATGTACCCTAGAACTTAAAGTATAATAAAAATAAAAATAAAAAAAATAAAAAATAAAATAAAATAAAATGAATAAGTTTTTTTCTATAAGAGTAAATGAGGTCATTAAACATTTTTATTAAACACAAATACATTGCCTATAGAATTTAAAAACTGTGTTAGTTTATTATTATGCAGTGAATATAAATGTACTGTAAATTTTACATATGGGAATGATTTTGACATTTTCTCCCATGGCTTATGTAGTAAATACATACAATCTACTAATATATGGTAGTGGTTAATTTCTTCTTTTCCTCCCTGATTTTGTGACTTCAATCTAAGGTTATTGAGAATGAAAGATTCTGCTAGATATTAGAGAAGTACAGAATTTTCCCATTTGAAAATAAAATTAACTAAATTAAATTCCTAGATAACTATCTTGACAAACAAATAAAAAATTCTTAATGATAACCTCCATGCTATTTTCAGGAATGTAATTTCTTACACTAAAAATGCTAGTGATAATTCTTTTATTTCAAATACATTTTTCTAGTTAAGATTGTGTTTGTTTCCTCACATTTACTTAGCACCAATTCTAAATTCTGTTTTATGTCTGCATTGAAAGAGTCCCGAGACCTTTTCTCCTGATACCTACAAAGGTAAAGGAATTAATGTTAACTGTTTCTCAGTCTTGCTTGAATGAAATGAATGAAATTGTATTTTTAGCTAATGTAGTTGTAACAATTTATTTATAGTAAAATGAGGGTAAAGAAAAACACATACAGTCATTAATTTAAATAATTCTTGGAAGCCATATGTATAAAATAATGATTTATGAGAGTATACTAACTGAGGACACCCCCAAATTCTGTTGATCTGTAAAATAAATAGCTTGGTCTACCGTACTATGAATTCCTGCCAGGTCTCAGTGTGAGTTAGAGCTGTTTTGACTATTAAACAGCAAATAGTAACATCTGGAAATGTGAAGGTCAAAGGTCATTTTACTCATGAAACTGCACAAGCATGATTCATAATAACCTGTATCTAATCTTCACATGAATTGAAGACTGCTGCTGACATTGCTGTATAAATAAATTTTAAAAATCCATTATTTCATTCTATTGTGATTTTATTTTGATAACTTGTGCTAAACTACTAGTACAGAATTCAATAATTCTCAATGCTTCATTCTTCTGTTTAAATTGAAAAGTATTTTGGCTGAAATTAATTCCATTGTAAGTATGTTATAATAATATTTGGCAGACAAGGTTTACTAAAGTAAAAAGTTTTCCTTATAATTTTAAAGTGTACATGTTATTTTCTAGAACTTCCTTATTGAGTTAATAAGTGACTATATTATATTTACATTTGAAAGCATGCACTACTTTAAATAATATTTCAAACGGAACTGAATTTCTTCCTCCCTTTCATTATTTCCCTCATATCTCACGACATACTTTTTATGGGACTGAATGTTTTTGTTCTCCACCACTTGAAATGTGTATGTTAAAGCCTAGTCTTGCTGTATTTACAAATAAGGCCTCTAAGGAAGTCACTGAGGTAAAATGATTCCATAGGGTTAGTGTCTTTATAAGAAGAGACGACATACAGCTCTCAGTTTCCCTACCTGCAACAAGCAGGCAAGAAGAGTTCATGTTAGCACATAGCAAGATGGCCAAGGAAGAGGCCTAACCAGAAACCGAAAATGCTGGCACCCTAATCTTGAACCTTTAAATTCCAGAACTGTGAGAAAATAAATTTTGATTTTTTAAGTCACTCAGTCTGTGCTTTTTTTGTTTGTTTGTTTGTTTTGTTTTGTTTTTTTATGGCAACTCAAGCTGACTAATAACAGCAGTTTACTTTGGGTTTTTTAGAAGGTGATGTGTGCATGACTATCCTCCCTACACAGTATTTCATTGAGTTAAAGCATGGGGTTGGAGGGCATACTGTTCACAGATGCTGGGTAATTTTGTTTGTAGATTTTAGAATTACCTAGTGACTATCAAGAAGTCTTAATTTTTAGCAGGCCAATTTCTAAATATTATCTGTAACTGACTAAAATGCCATCTCTTAGAAGAAACCAAATAAAAAAACATATTTAGAGTTCCACATACAGGATTGTTTTTGTATGTAATGAGGGCAGAGAAAATTTATTTTACCCCTCCCTCTTTTGTGGATAAAATTGTCCTATTTTTGTTTCAGGTCAGATTGCTGAATAAAATTTTAAATGTCCTCTGACTGAAATTCTGCTGCATTGATCCACAATCATAATCAGTCTAAAAAAATTTAAAGCATAAGGTGTGAATTCATTTGAAAAAGCACAACTTCAAGACAGCAGATGTTCCTCAAGTATGTAAATTGGATACTATTGAGAAATCAATGTTGAACTGCTCTCAGCTCAGTCCTTTTGCCAGTATTGATTACTCTTAAACCAATAGATCAGGTTACTACTATTTAACTCCTTTACAACTTACTAAAATGGGTGAATCTCTGACTTGTATAAAGGCTTTTAAAAATCATGGTGTTTCAATTGAGCTGTTTCATATTAGAGAGAAGAAATTTTAAACATTCAATGATAATAATCTCAATATAGAGAAGTAAGTGATTTCTTACTAGATTGCGTTGGGTGAAGATGGGTTGGTTGCAATAGTTAGTCATGATTTCCAAAGAGAGTGTTAGCCAAGCCAGTGAAATAAAGACAGCCATCGGTCCTGGTGACATGAGGATGTTGTTCTTAGAGGAAGAAGGGAAAATAAACCAAGAATATCATTAAATTTTAGTTTTTAGAATATTTTTAAATTACAGTTCCATCACAATTAAAATTTTATCTCCTATATTTGAAAAGTATTTTAATGTGTCTTTGCATGGAACTTTATAGCTATGAAGGCATATACTTTATGATTAGTTGTAGATCTTGTTTAATAAGTACCAGGTGCTTGTCAGTTAACATTTGTCAGTTTTCTATCATTATCTGTGTGCAAATGTTTCCAGTTAAATAAAATAGGAGAATTGGGGACTGTGAAAGGGTGAGCCTATACCTGGGTCATAGCTGGTTTCGTTTGATATGCTAACGTTGAATGTCTGGTTTCTTTAAATAACATATTAAAGCCAAAGGATTGTGAAAAAAAAATGACAGGTTTTGACTTTAAATGGAGGCATTTGCAGATGAATTTTATTTTGTAAAATAAAAAAAGAAAATGCAAAAAGACTGGTTTGACACAAGAAAATAAAATGTACTACAGTTACATTTGGGTCAGCATGTTTTTGGTAACAAATGTAACTTTCATATCACTTTGGCTTTGTGTGTAATATTATATGGAAAGTATTCTTAAAAACTATACTTATTACCTAGAGTGCTAGTATTCCTGAACAAATATCTGAGGAAGTATACAGACATCTAAACAGGCAAATAATACTATACTGGCATAGCGGAAAAATAAATAGTTCTCGGTAATTTTTCTTAATTTGTCTTAGGATTTTAGAGCTGGCTGTGTGTATGTGTGTGTGTGTGTGTGTGTGTGTGTGTGTGTGTTATGATAGAAGATTTCCAAAATTCAACTGGTAAAGATTGGTGAGAATTTATTACCAGGAATAAGTGCTCAAGTTTAGAATAACTGCATGAAGTTTTAGACTTTTCTCTGGTATCTAACTCAGTTTTACAAAGAGGCTTTCCATCTGTATCTTGTGTTTTTCTTTTTCTTTTTTATAAATGACTTTCTGCTGTTGCTTTTTTCCTCACCTTTGATTGAATGAACTTAACCTCATTAAATAATCACTAAATCTTACTTTCAATAGAATATACATTATTTAAGAACTTGGTGTATTAGAAAGGATATCATCACTATATCAGACTTTCTAGAAGACATAATTCTGCTTACTCCCTATTCCTTTTTTTTATTTTTTTCAATTCCTGGCCAGTGATCCAGACACACAACTCAATTTGCTCACTTGATATCTTTATCCAATCTATCTCTAAAGTGAGTAAAACCACACTCCCTTTGCTTTAAAACTTTTATTCACCTTATATAGTCAATTGTTACATCTTAAGGTTTACAAACACAATTTTAATATTATCCAAAGTGTCATAGAAGTACCTCTCATTTCAATTATTTCAAAAAGTGATGATGTTTATATGCAGAATACATTGGAGAGGAGCAAGAATGTAAACTGTTGCATCAATTGAAGTGAGATGAGTTGCTACAAGTAAAGATAGAAAGGCGAGGGACTTTTAAAATAATTTTGAAACTAAAATAATAAACAGTTCTTCAAGTACGATTACAATTTGGCAGAGAGAGATTAAAGGCTAATAATGTTATCTAAATTATTGGTGTAGAAAACTGGAAAAAATAAGATGTATTATAGTAAAGAAGACTGAGAGAGAAAATTTTGGGGCATACTGTCTTTCTTCTAACATAGTGGACAAGCATGGACTTGGATAAACATGATATCTTTGCAGTAATTGTAGATGTTTTCAATTTAATCACTCACCACTTTGCTATAAGCAAATGTGATCATCCTCTGAAGTTTCCTATGATTCCTGAAACTACCTGATACTTTGGAAGGAAGCAGCGAACGTGAACTAACAGTGACTTCTATAGCTTTACGTGTCTCTCTCTCACTGATTTTGTAAATATCTAATTCCCTGCATCAAATCTCTTCCTATTTCAAATAGCTATAATGAGTTTTGTTTTATGGGCACAACCTTGATTAATCCTTTACCTCAGTTATTTAAAATAAATGCATTACTTTGAGAGGAAATATGTCAAAAAGTTTCAATAATATCACCTATTGAAATAGAGTGGGGAGAAGTGATTCTTGACAAAATAATTTTGGCAAATATTTTTATTTTCATAAATTTATATATTTAGAAGCAATTAACATTTTATAAACAGAAAAAATGTATATTTTGAATTTTGTATAATTATAATAAATATTGATTAATTAATTAGTACATTAACTATTGCATGGCATGCACTGTTCTAGGTAGTGGGGATACAACTTTGTTCAAAGCAGAGAACTTGTGTTCATTTAGCTCACAATTGTATGTCAAGGAATAGAATGATAGAAAACTGGAAGGGAATTGAGAATGGACACATTTTAGGCAGATCCTAAATGAGCTGAAATACTGATTGTGTTGAGCCAAGAGTGGCAAGTGCAAAGGTCATGAAGTGGAAATTGCTTTGGCTTATTCAAGAAACCTCAAGAAGATGAAGGCATATGGTTTGGTGTGAGCAAGTGGAAGAAGAGCCAGATCTAAAACTAAAGGTGCTATTCTAAATGCAGTGATAAACCACTGGAGTGCTTGCATAGTCGTACACATAGATGTACAGCAACATAATTTAACTCACATATTAAAAGCATTCTTTGGCTAGTGTGTGGAGAATAGTGTGTGCAGGGTTAGGATGCAGGAGTGAAACCAGTTGCCCTGTCAGGACAACCCTACACGAAGTCCAGCCTAAAGATGCTGAAAGCTTGAAACGAAGGCATTGTAGTCAAAATGATAGAAAAAAGTAGAGTTCAGTATATTTTGAAGATAGAACCAAAATTATTAGTCCTGAGGAAAAGAGAAGAGTAAATAATTGATAGGGACAGGAGGCAAGGAAATCTGGACAGAAGAGGGCGGGTCCCTGGTGAGAGCACCACCCTCAAGCCTGGAAGCACAGCCCAAGGTGAGAATTTACATCCTTGTTTTCCTGCTTAAATATTGCCTTTTCCAAAACCACCCACAGCCTAACCTGCCCCCCATTTTGTGCCCATAAAAACTCCAGGCTCAGCTGGCAGAGAGACGGAAGCAGCTGGACATCAGAGACTATGGTTAGATGTCAGAGAGAAGCAACTTGACTTCAGAGGGACAGCTTGATGGTGTAACTTTGAAAAGGAGTCCAGACAAAGATAGCCAGACTTCAGGGGAAGATTACCTTCCCGCCGTGTTCCCTTAACAGCTCCCCTTCATGCTGAGAGCCACTTTCATCAGCAATAAGATCACCTGCGTTTACCATCTTCAATTTGTTCGTGCAAACTCATTCCTCCTGGATGCCAGACAAGAACTTGAGTGCCATGAGTACGGGTGCAAAAGGCTGTCACACTGTCCCTGCCGTGAGCTGTTAACACTTAAGCCATCCACGAATGACAAAGCTAAAAGGGCACTGGTAACACTCCTCCTGGGGCTTCAGGGATCATGGGCTACCCCTGCCCCAGATGCTGCCACAGGGCCCACATGGAATTTTGCTCCTGCTGGTGACCAAACGCACTTTCTCCAGCTCCTGCACCCACTCACCTGCATGCCCCCTCCCATGAGGGGTGGAACACAGAGGGTTTGAGGGAGTGGAGTTCACTGCTGCCAGTGTCGAAGTGACTGGTTAGGTCCAGCACCCCTGTACTCCAGTTCCCGCCTACAAAAGGGCCAGGGAAGTATCTTACTTCATAATGGTGACTAGATTTTGCATCTGAGTAACAAGTTAAATAATTGGATGTTGCTATATTACAGTTCTAGTAAGGACCTATATATGTCAGCTTGTTAAGTTTTCACAACACTGTGAAAAATATTCTACTTAATCAACTTTTTAAAAATTAGAACCTGAGATTTAGGTGCATAAAATAAGTAGTATGAGGTCACACAATTACTAAGTTAGTAGAGAAGAAAGTAAGTTCTCCTAAATTTGCTTTGCAGTCATAATCAGAATGTAACATTTGGCTATATTTTATTGATCAAGTAAAATATCTCTGCTACCTCATTTTCTGCCAAATTGCTTAAAAAACATCAAATGACTTATAATCCTTTATTGATGAGTGATGTTATAGATTTACTGATATAATACAATTAGAAATAAATATTAATATATTAAACTATACCAAAACTTTCACATAATCGGCTAGGGAGAACCTTCTAATAAACATATATTAACTTTGCCAGATCAGGAATTTCCCAATTTAAAATATTATAGAAAACTTTTATCAAGGGAATATCATTGGTATATTATTGAAAAAATTACTCACAAAATTTATATGTTTTAAAACTATAAATTTATGCATAGATGCATAAATTTGTATAATTTATAATTGCTAATACTTATTGTGTGCTTATTGTTTGTATGCAATGTTTGTTAGCCACTGTTTCTAGGTGCTATAGGTGTATAAATTCATTTAGTACTCATAATAGTCCTAAGACTTGCATTACTAGTATAGGTAATTATAATTATTTTAATTTTAAAAATCAGAAAACCGATGAGTACAGAGAGTACAGCATTTGTCTAAAGTTGCAATTAATAAGTGTCAGAGTTGAATCTGAAGACTCTGCTGAGGCTTCAGGGTCCTTGTTCTTATGCACTGCAAAATACAGTATACTTACTTCTTGCTTTTTCTTTTGAAGGTCTTATCAAACTAAAAAGTAGTTTATGTTGCTATGAAATATATCATTTTGTCATAATAACTGCAATAATGTTTTAGCAATTATAATAGAAAACTAATGTGTATCTTTCATTCTGACCTGGAATTTTTAAAGGTATACATAGAAACTCATGTTTTGACATAGTAACATTTGTTTGTATTCTTCAGGAGATGATTAGATCCATGTTAATGGAAAAATAAGGCTAAGTATGTGAGATATATAATACACCAATAGGGTACCTAATTTTAAAAAAAGTAACAATACAGTAATTTTTAAGAGTTATTTTTGTGCATTCACCAATATATTTTTATTTTGTATTGTTTCCCTCTTTTAGTACCCTCATTAGGCTCTACAGTTTCTGAGGGAACTGGTTTATTATATGTAGCTGTGAATAAACCTGAAGTTACCCCTGACATTTATCTTGTTTCATTCTTTTTTTTAATTCCAAAAAATGTGTGGAGATTGTGAGGAGCTTATATTGTTTGACCTTAAGATTATATATCCCCTAGATTGCATTTTTCTTGAGTATTCATTCTCATTTCTAAGATGGTATACATTCCTATCACTGAACTCATAAACATTGAAATGAAAATATCCAAAATGTCAAGGATATGAAAAGAAATGATCTGTGAACTCCCAAGTTGATGAATGGATATTCCTATATATTTTAACACGCACACAACATAAGTTTAAATGTCATAGCATGACATTATACAATACAATAATTACATGTTTTCTATGTGAATTAATAAAATTGGGAAAAAGGAAAATGGGTTATCTTTGATTATCAGCATAGCTTATCTTCCTTAGACATTTTTCTATTTTGAATTTACATTTTAAGGACAGTATTTTTTATCCACTAATTTAAAAAACTCAAAGAAATGAATACAATGACTTTTTAATACTAATATTTAGCAGAAAATTATGAGCATTAACAAAAATTTTGAGTCCTAAATAAGTGCCAAGCACTATTTTAGGTTTTTAACTTACTTAATTTTTATAACAAGTCTGTTGAATAAGTGTTATTGTTAGTTGCCTAGAGAGAATAAGTAACTTGTGCAGTGTGCAGAAATGACCTAATAGAGACTGACTACTGTATCTAGTCTCCTTAAAAAATCAGTTTCCAAATAGCAACTACTTTTGCTTTTCTCTGTTTTCCCTGTATTCAAAATTAATAATTAGATCTAATAGATACTGAGTGCCAGTTATGTGTCAAGCTATGTATTATCACATTCAATCCAGTCCTCTCCACAAGCAGAAAAAAAATTATTATTATACTTAATTTACAAATGTGAAAACTGAGTCTCAGATAATTAGTGAGGGTAAACCTGCAAAAGTAAAAAAATACTATTGGAAGTTGTTTCAAATCCAGAAAATCTGATCAAATCCATATTTAAAAAACTCTCTTCGTTGCCTTCCCAATAGTTACCTATATGTTGACATTTTATACTAGTGTAATAATAATGCATCTTATATTTTTATGTTTTCATTTGTACATTTAGTTTAGTATTATAAATATTTTCTTATAGATCTAGATAGCGTATGTAGTCATTTTATGGTTTAATTATGGTCCATGGAGTTGATATGCTATAATCTTCCTAATTATTTTTTGATTTAGATAATTGGATAGATAATATAAACAAAGTCCTTTTGCATTTAAAAATAGTTCATTATCCGATTTAACTTAACCCAAACATTTGAAAGAATAAGCCATAGTTTTCTACTCTGGAGTGCTTTTGCAGCTTATTCTCTGCATCTGATAGTTGGTCTCATCCTTTTTATTGGCTTCTGCTTCTACCTGTAATACGTGATTTTAAATTCTCTTTCCAAGCTCTGGCCTTTCTCTTAAATGCCAGTCTAGAGATTTCTTTTTTTTTTTTTTTTTTTTTTATTATACTTTAAGTTCTAGGGTACATGTGCATAACGTGCAGGTTACATATGTATACATGTGCCATGTTGGTGTGCTGCACCCATCAACTCGTCAGCACCCATCAATTCATCATTTATATCAGGTATAACTCCCCAATGCAATCCCTCCCCCCTCCCCCCTCCCCATGATAGGCCCCAGTGTGTGATGTTCCCCTTCCCT
>NC_045443.1:81378678-81392471 GCF_002776525.5 Piliocolobus tephrosceles
GGCTGCAGCAGCTGACCAGCACCGATTGTCCGGCACTCCCGAGTGAGATGACCCCAGTACCTCAGTTGAAAATGCAGAAATCACCGGTCTTCTGTGTCGCTCGCGCTGGGAGATGAAGACTGAAGCTGTTCCTATTCGGCCATCTTGCTCCCAAGTTTGTTTTGTTAATTTGGCCCAATGCATTTGGCAGAAAATTTAGATGAGTCATGGCCTTGCCACAGGGCAGCAATGAGTACTTCACTTGAAAATTTTGTTATTTGTCTACATTGGCATTCTTTCCAGCTGTTGACATTTCAGGAGCTTTAATGAATTTAAGCCACATTTACCTAAAGGAGTTAATGACATTACTGATTAGTTTGAAAATAATTATGTGCGTGATAGGGAAAGAAGACACTTATACAACAATCTTGCCTTTCGATCACCAGCACTGTTTCTGCCAAATTTGTGGTTTTGTATATGATTACAGGCAGAATGGATTTCCATACACCAAAATAAACATAGAAGCATGGCACAGAAAATGGGAAAATTTAATACAGAACATTCATGTCAGGCGTATATCAGATAATAGAAGAATTTCCAAAAAATCAGCACAATGTAGAAAATCATTTTGAACCTATTCTCCAAAGATAGCCATATCCTGAAAGAAAAAAACAAAAAACAAACAAACAAACAAAAACAGCTGTTCATCGTGAAACTTAAGACTTCAAAATATAATGATCATAAATATCAGGCAGCTTTTATGAACTATCTCTGTGCAACTGCCCATAGATATATCCTTATGATACATTTATCCATATGTCAAATTTTATTTTTTGTTTTTCTTTTATTTCACCTTTAAAAACTTTTTTCACTAAAGTTGTCAGCATTACAAAATTAAGTGCACACCATTGCCAACTATAGTGATACATGCTTACACATTTTTCTTTTTGACCTATTCCTTATACCGTCCATCGAGCCTGTCATACCTGTGACTGCCCTTAGTACACCTGAGTGTTTATGATTGCAAAAATTATATGTGGTATTGCCTACTTTATTGTGTAAAGTGGCCTGTGGAGGGTTCTTTTGTGTTTTTTATATGTTTCTAAAATAAATTGCCTCTTAAAAATGTAAATGAATATCTTTAAATCGCTTTAATTTTTTTCCAGAATTATATTTTTGGGATTTTGATCTTCAGATTTAAAGTAGTTATTGATGTAATCAGCTTGCTTTCTATATTTTTCATGATTTCCAATGTTTTTGAGCTTTTTTGTATCCTTTTCTTCTTACCCTCTTTCTGGTTGCATGAAATTTCCTTATTTTCTCAGGTTATCAATTATACTTTAATGTACATTAATGTGCGCGCGTGCACACACACATATATATTTATATATATGCACACACGTATATATTTCAGTTACTGCCTTAGAATTTTTGATGTATACTGACAATTTTGGTCCACTTCTGGGTAATACTATACTGCCTCATGAGTAGTAGATGTCCTTTATGGCAGAGTATTCTCATCCTTTCTTCTCATCTCTTATAACATTGTTGTTATTCATTTCACTTTTCCATAAACTATAATCACCTGATAGATTATTATTACTTTAAAAGCAGTTATGTTAAATAAATTTAGAGTAAGAAAAAAGAAAATGTTTTTAGATTTGTATTTATTCTTTCTCCAACATTCTTCATGTCTTTATGTGGATACCAGTTTCTGAAATATATACTTTTTGTTTTCTGAATATTTTAAGTATTTTTAAATATTTGTATTTAATATTTAAATATTTTTATTTTAATATTTATTATAGGGCAGGTCTACTAGTGATGAACTCCCTCCATTTTTACTTATCTTAGGAAGTCTATATATCCCTTTCACTTTGGGAGGATACTTTTACTGAATTTAAAATTTAACTTGGTGGATTCCCTCTTTAAATTCTTTAAATATTTCACTTTACTCTCATTTTGTTTACATGGTTTCTGAAAATAAGTCTGATATAATTTTTCTCCTTATTTTTCTTTTACATAGGTATCTTTTTTTTCTCCTGGCCTCCTGAAAAATTTTAATTTTGTCTTTTTTGTAACAATTTGAATATGATATGCCCACATGTAGGTTTTTTGGTATTTATCTTTAGTGTTCTATATGCTTTTTAGGTCTATGGTTTAGTATCTGTCATTTATTTTGGAAAATTATTGGCTATTTTTACTTCAAATATTCCTTCTGTGTCTTTCTTTTTTCTACTCTGGTAATCCTATTATGTATACATAACACCTTTTGTAATTATCTCATAGTTCTTAGATATTATGGTCCATTATGAACATTTATTTTTTACTTTCCATGTTTTATATGCACATTTCTCTTTGCATATTGTTACACTGAAAAAATATGTCTATTGACATATCTTCAAGCTCACTGTTTCATTCTCTAGCTGGGTTCAGCCTACTGAAAAGCCCACATTCTTTCTTTCGGTTACAGTGTTGTGTGTGTGTGTGTGTGTTCTCCATTTCTATCACTTTTTAATTCTTTCTTTGAGTTTCCAGCTCGAGTTGCCATCTTTTTCCCTCTTGAGCCCTCAACTTAATAACCATAGTTTGAATTATTTACGTGATAATTTCAAAATCTATGTCATATCTCAGTCTGGTTCTAATGCTTTTCTTTCTTTTCAGATTGTGTTTTTTTCTAGCCTCATATCATGTCTTATAATTAATTTCTTGTTTAAGTCAGGTAACAGACACTGAAGTTAATAAGCCATTACTCTGAAAATTTACACTAATCTTCATAGGATCCAAAGTGTGTTTAATGTAACTAGAGCTGTAGGTACCAGTGGCTTCCATTTCCTACAGTATCTTCGTTTTTTTTTTTTTTTTTTTCCTTTCCCTTTTGTCTTTAGTTTCTCTATAAACTGTTTCTGAAACAGGGTAGGTAGGTATCTTGCAGCTTTTTCAGTTTCAGTCCACTGTTACTATACCGTAGACTTATTGACATGGTGGTGAAGTGTGAGAGAGGGAAACACTCTACAATCTTATGATTAAATTTCAGTTTTTTAGTCAGCCTGAGTTTCTGGGTTGTGATTTCACATGTGTTCCATAGTCTTTTATTTTTTCTCCTTAGACAATCCAGGGAGGCTATAAGAGGCTGAAATTAGCAATTGTTTTTCCCCCAATATATTAGGCCCTGGTAAACTAGTATCCTTTAGAGAGCAGGTCTTTGTTCTACAGAAGGCTCTAGGCATAACTCAACTTTGTTGCTTTATTGTCCTCTGCTCATGACATGAGTGATGCTTTCTCATATCTCTGACTTGAGAACAGGATAGGGTTCCTAGAGGTAAAAGTCATGAAAATATGGAGACCTTTCTAAGAGTAGCCCGCCAGTAGTTTGTCACTTTTTCAAGCTAATCCACACTCAGTCTTCAGCAAATCAGAATTTTAGTGTTCCTACAAGTTTATGGCTCCAGTGGCATATGCTCTAGGTAAGCTGGTCTCAGTAGTGATTTTTCTCTATGTGTCTATCTGTCCAGGTTTTAGAATTCCAGTTTGTCCTAGGACCTCGTTTCTTTCATGACTCTAAAGGAGACAATGATTTTCAGTTTATTTAGTTTTGTTTTCTTGTCATAGGGACTAGAATGACAACTTACAAACTTTAACATGGTGGAGCTAAAAAGAGAAGTTGACTCTTAATTTTAATTAACAAAAAATTGGCCCACCTCAGTCCCTCAAATTAGTCATCTTTAGAAATCATTTTTAACTTAATTCCATTTATCCCTTCATATTTTGATTTTTTTCTCTTCTTTTTTTTTTTTTTTCTTTTTTTTTTTGAAATGGAATCTTGCTATGTTGCCCAGGGTGGTCTCAAACTCCTGGTCTCAAACAATTCTCCTATCTCAGCCTTCTGACTAACTGACTACAGGTGCACACCACCACATAGGGATTCTCCATTAACGTTTTATCATTGTGCTTCCTAATTATAGAAAGAAACTAAAAAATATGATCATTAAGTGTTCTTTCTTTTCTGTATATTTACTTTGATGTTTTTACTTTTACAGTGGGAAGATAAAGGAGCATAGGTTCAAAGCTACTATTTATATGCCCTCCTTTATTTCATTAGTCTACATTTGTCTATGTTGAGCTTATCAAGAAATACAGTATGTTCTTTTAGATGCTTTTTAGTGTTATTACATCTGAAACTAAAAATATTTTATTCCAAGTAATGAATATTTGCTGTGGAAAATAAAAGATCTCAATTACTTTTCTGGGGAAAAATAATGGTTTTCTTATTTAATGACCCCTTACATACAGGAATTACTTCCGAGAGTTTACTAGTCGTTGGGTTAATATCCAGGATATAATTATAGTTTAATGTTGATTTCTTTATTTCTATCTGTAGAAACTGCTATTATTCTACTCCTTTCTCCTAAAGTTAAATGTCACACAAATTATGGAATTATAATCTCTATTAAAACAAATAAAGTTAGAATAAAATAACAAATAATATTTAAAAACGGTGTTATTTGTACATTTCTATATAGCAATGGTTATTTATTAAGATCAGAAAACACAGCATAACAGCTTAGATTGTTTAAAACAATGTACAGCTTTCTAATATACTTTCATCTAAAGATTAAATGGTCCTACCAATAATAGAAAAACAATAAATAGAAATATGTAAGAGATTGTGAGTTTTTAATTTTTTTATCAATTATGTATGAGAATTCAATGCCACTTCAAAGTACAATTCTTGTTCAACAGGAAAATGATAGGTCTTCAATTAGAAGATTAATTATTTTACAGAAAAATGTAGATTAAGGTAAATATATAGTTTTTGTATCAATATAAATATAGATATTCATCCCATGAGCAAGAATTATTTATTAAATGTTAGCACACTGCTGTCGTTTGAATGTGTACCCTCCAAAATTTATGTGTTAGAAACTTAATCCTCAATGCAAGATTTGAGCGGGGTATGGGGCCTTTTGATATGAGTTTAAGTCATGTTAGCTCCACCCTCATGAATGGATAAATACTGTTATTAAAAGGGCTTGTGGGATCGGGTTCCCCGTTTTCTAATCTGCTATGTGAGTACATAGAATTCATCTGTCTCTTGCTCTTCTGCCTTCTGCTATGTGAGGATGCTGTAATAAGACCCACACCAGAGACCGGCGCCTTGATCTTGGACTTCCCAGCTTCTAAAACTGTGAGAGAATAAATTTATGTTGTTTATAAATTACCCAGTATCACTTATACTGCTATAGCAGCAATCTATGAAGACACATGCTAACACTTCTGAATGGGATGGCATATTATATTGATATCAATGGTGGCTTATATTATTTAAATAGATGAAATAAATTTATTTAATCCTATAAATATATAGGGATATATATGTGTGTGCATATATATACATTAATATATATACACATTTATATATACACATATGTGTGTGTGTGTGTATATATATGTAAACACATCCAACTGAGGGTGAAGAAATTTATCACAAGTCTGATAGGGATAGCCAATGGTACACACTGTTGATCTTTCAATATTGACTCCCTGGGTGAGTCTATTCTCATGTGTTCCTCACTACGTTCCATGCAGGAGCTTCTATTGCATAGTTCTTTAGGTTATCCACATAGTCACTGGCTTGTAAGTCTCCTCAATTTCACCCCACCTCAACAGCACTGTACCACAACAGCCTCACAGGTTTCTGTGGCCCATTTGAGTCCTAGGTATCACCCCCATACATTCAGCCATTTTGCTGTATAAATTCTCAAGCCCAAGAACAGGGCTCAAATGTTAAAACTATTATCTTTCTGCAGAAAAACCTCCTTACTCTCATGAGAGTAAAAGTCACCCATGCCTTGAAAGTTCAGAAGACTTTTACTTCCCTCTTCAGTTGCTCTGATGGGGACACAAAGGAACCCCAGGCATGAACATATTTTTTGCAAGTCAGGCAGGAGAGTTTTATAGTGCCCTTAAATAAATTTGTGAGAATATATCTTCAAAAAATGTCTTCACTAATTTAATTTCCACCTTTGTTGCATTGCATGTGATTAAAAAGTCACTATTGGTGCCCACCAAGCACAATTTTATTTTTCCCAACAATCACAATTTTAGTGATGCAACTAAATACCTCACATAATAGTTTATTTCTTAAGCTACTTAGCAGAAACACAACATTTAGTTTCTCTTACCAGGGCACAAGTGCAGACATCTTCTACAACTGTGCATAAATAACTCAACGTTCTTAAGTAGTTGGTTCAATTCATATGTATATATTTAGATATATATCATTTCTCTCTCTCTCTATATATATATCTATATCCATATATCTGAGTTAAACCTGACTACAATGCTTGAGCTCAATCAATCTCACTACAGAGTAGATACACAATGTAATTGGCCAGTAAGTAAACATTTACTGGCAATATTTATAGTTTATATATTGTTTAACAAGTTAAGCAGCACATATAGAGAGAGATATATTAGTTTTACCCTTCTATACCCTTTTCTAAAATTAGTATTCTAGCTTCCAGAACATGGGAAAGCATGCTATCTTTGACCAATGTGGTGTATTGCTACAAAAGGGAGAAAAAAAAGAAAAAGAAAAAGAAAAAACAGTATATTTTGAAAAGCAAGAGGTGCTTACTCTGGAAGAGAAGGGAAACTTAATGAAAATCAAATATGCAAGTGCCAAAAATACTCTTTACTTTATCAAGAAGGAAATAGTTGATAACTCCATAAAAGACCCAGTTAATGCAGTAATAGAGGGAAGGACAGATTATAGTAGGTAGAGGAATAAACATGCACTGAGGCAGTGGAGAGAGTGAATTTAGAATTCTACTTCACCTAGATATTTGAGTATATAAGGCTCTTCTAAATCAGAGTGGAAATATTTAGGCACAGCTTATTTCTCTTTCTTCATATTTTCATTAACTATTTCCCTTTAAACCATTACTTCCATATTTGAATACAGCCTGCCTCATTGTAGTTTTCACAATAAGCTCAGCACATAAAAAAAATAAGTAAGTGAAAAATGGCCTTTAGTGTGAGTTGTAGTTACTTTTAGGCTTCGAGTAATTTATCTGTAAAATATTTTGTCCATTCTCTATTAATTGGAAACTCAGTTATTTTATCTATTTTTTTTCAAGAGCATCATCACTTCATAATGATTTTATGGTTATATCTACTTAGAGGATTTCATCCAGGGTGTCTAAATGGATTGTTTGTGGACTGATTGAGAATATTAGAAATATGAACTAGAACTCACTACATTAAGGCTAGGAAATAAACCCACTTTCATCAGCTAGTTGAATGTAAAAACATAAATAAGGTATTTTTATTCAAATATGTGAAATGATATTCATTACTAAACTACCTTTGGGTCGTGATAGCTTATTCATTTATTCATGTTGTAATCAGTCTAAAAATTTGAGCCATTACCACTAGGGTTGTGTGGATTTAATTCCTCTAAACAGAGTTTGTTGATATGGGTTAAATTTCATATTTTAAGCCTGTATTTATTCAAATTTATTAGCATTATTTTTCAAATTGCTCTAACTAGCATTAGAGAGAAAAAAGGAGACTTAACATAGTAAGCTTCTAATTCCTACTAAATTATAGTTTTAATAAATTACATATAAAAGAGACTTAAATATGTTATTTATACACCAAAATTACTCAGTTCTAGTTATAAAATGAATATCAGGACTAGAAATAAGAATTGGATGAATAGGTGAAGTAATCAGGATAATATTCATTAACTAAATAAATAGGAGTTTTTTAATTCTTTCTCCAGCCTGAGGAATATGAGTAATCAACCTCTGTTAGATGAAATTTGCATAATTTTGAATTAAAGTCAATCCTTAGAGCAAGTAAATTCTAATTTTGTGTGGAGGCTGATTCTAAAGTCTATACAATAACAGTTATCAAGTATAATTCTGCATTTTTAAAAGCATGGTATTTTTGAGGTATATTTTGTGAGTTTTATACATTATCAAGGATTAATTTATTATAATCACTCTATTTGTGTGCACATTAAGATAATTAATTTATTTAAATGTGTGAGTCATTGAAATTATACAATTATCTCATTATATCTTTATTATTTGCCCAGGGTTTTATCTTTAGGCTTGTATTATTTGCCAGATGAGGTACTTGTTTTGCAAACATATAGCAAACCGCCATTGGTTTATTGACTGCATTATACAAAGTTTGCGAATAATACAGGAGGAATGTTGTGGATAACTAAAATATAGAACTAAGACATGTACTTCAAACATAGAATTTAATAGCATACACAATATTACATATTTATTCTTCTGTAACTCTTTTCTCAACATCTTATCAAGTCAATTTAAGGTCATAAGAATAAACATTTGCGGTTTCAGAGATCAGAATGAATTCATGTAGTTTTAACTTAACACCAAAAGAAATACGGCCAACCAAAGGTTAATTAGTACGTTTATTATGTTATAATTTATCAAGTTTATATTTGTTTAGTTGGTTTTTCTGTTATTTCAATAATCTTTAATAATGAAAGTGTAGTTCTTTTAAGAGTGCTAAGAATTCAAGTTCATGATTGTTTAGGGAGTTTCTTGGTTGCACGGTAATTTTTATCCATTAAAAGTCTGTAATTCTGTCAGCAGTTGGACTAAAAGAAATTCTGGTTATTGCTCTTTTGTGGTTGTTGTTTTCATCTTCCACGAATCACCAAAAGATCTACAGTACTTAGCTTTCTACTTTCTAAGGATTCCATGAAGAGAATACAGAGTTGTGAGAATATTAGTGAGGTCTGAGCTGTAAAACATGCATGCAACAAACATATCTTTCTGGACACAAACACTTTCACAGGTGACTAGTGAATTCTGAGACAAATAGTAAGTACATATTGCCACTGAACTAAAAGACATAAAATAATTTTAAAAAGCAACAGCCTGCCAGGCTAAACTGATTTTTAAAAATTGCACTCTATATTGAGAAGCCACAGCAGTATCCCTACAGCATGCTGAGCATCCTCCCAACAGAATACCGTTTAAGTAGGTCGTGTGGTCATTTTGGGAATTCTATCCAGTCCTGTTACATATAGCATTTGCCAAACAGAGTCTTGGGTTTGTTCAGATATTCATGCCTCCCTAAAGCAGTCCGTGACCGGTATTACCAGTATAATATGAAAAATATATTTTAACAAGTGATACGGGACCTCTAAAAGAAGTTATTTCTAATAGGAAGAATTGAAAAACTATAGAGGACATGGCATTTGACCTGAATACTGATGAATACATTGCATTTTGATGGAAAAGGATGGATAAAAAGTACTCTTCTTAAAGGAAAGAATATTGGCCAAAAAATGATGCAAGGAAAGCCTGGGCCATCACCAGGAAATAATAAATAGTCCAATGTGGCAAGATTGCATTGTAAGTCCAAGGAAAATGACTAGAGATGAGACCATTGTTAATTGGCCTTCAATACTTTGTAAAGAAACTTGAATTTTATGTAAAAACATGTTTTAGAAATACAGAACCACTGTAAGTTACAAGTGAAGGAGATATTAACTTTGAATCACATCCTAAGGTTAGACTGTATTTTGTAGGCACGGGTAAGGTATATATTTGAAATATTCATCTGAAAGTCTTTTTAAATAGTATTCTATTTAGCACTTCTTTGTATTATTGCTATGATATTCCATTCTATGTATTATATTCATATAAGTTTTCTTCCATGAAATCAAATTTTAACACTTAATAATCATTTCTGTAATTGTGTGTGTGTATATATATATATGTATATATATACACACACATACATACATACCTATTTTTTCTTCAGTTCAATTTGCCTATAAGACACTCTCATATATAGGAATAAAATGGCTGATTCTGCATACTGGGAAGAATTGTTCTCAATTTATGTTAAGATCCAAACATGCAGTACTCTAATTAAGAGTAAAGCCAGTAAAAAATTTCTGTAAACACAGTGTACAATCAATAAACACCTGCTTACAAGCTAAATAAAGACAAGCTCAAAGGTTTTAATTTGCTGTCCTTATTTTTCCTCTAGAGAGACTAGAATTGACTGAAGGAAATGAGAAAGCTAGACAAACTGATTATATAAGAAAGTCAAATATATAACTTTTTTCTTTTTTCTTTCTTTCTTTTTTTTTTTTTTGAGACAGAGTCTTTCTCTGTAGCCCACGCTGGAGTACAGTGGTGTGATCTCTCACTGCAAACTCTGTCTCCTGCCTCCCAGATTCAAGCAATTATCTGCCTCAGTCTCCCGAGTAGCTGGGACTATAGGCATCCACCACCATGCTGGGCTAATTTTTATATTTTTGGTAGAGACGGGGTTTCACTATCTTGGCCAGGCTGGTCTTGAACTCCTATCCTCATGATCCACCCACCTTGGCCTCTCAAAGTGCTGTGATTACAGGTGTGAGCCATCATACGAGACCTATAACATCTTTAAACCTTGTTTTGATGGAGAATCTTACAAATGAAAGTGCTAGGTCCCTTGCATACGATAGCATGCAAGTTATAAAAAAGAAGAAAAAATTACCTGTCTAAAAATCTTACTGTAGCTTATGTTAGCACACATTAAAGTATAAAATCACTCATATTCTCTTAAATTTCTTTTTCCAAATTAAATTAAAATTACAGATATCTTAGCTTCAATATAGCTAAACTATTATCATTTGTGATTAAGGGATATCCTTGATTTCCTTTACCGTAAGTTCAGCTCAGTGTTTTGCACTTTACACACATTTACATGTTTGAAACCTTAATGCAACCAATCATATATCAATTAAGTAATTTAGCCTTTCTAAATTCTGTCCATCATATCTATGCCAGATCCAAGTAGAAGAACATGCCATTAAAGAAACTAAATAGGATGCTCTGTCAAAGGAATTATGTCTTGTGTTGCTACAATCCATTTTGACACTGGAGGATATCAAATCTTATTTTCAAAGAATAGTTTCACTCATCTCTCATTACATAGGCTTGAATAATACTAAAAATACAGCATCAGGCTTATTGTAAGGATTGTGATATGATAATGATTGCTAGATCACTTAAAAAAAAAACTGCTATTGACAATTCATTTTCACTTTTGGAAGAAGTTTATTTTTATTCAAACTGTATTTGTTGGTCCAGTGCCGAAAGTGATGCTATAAAACAGGAGGAACTCTCCTTCAAAAGAATACTAGTGTTTTTATTATAAATAATAAATGGTTCATGACAGTTATAAACAAATATCTTTAGGAATGATCTTTTAGCTCCAAATCTATGTTAGAAATGCCTATGAACAGTTATCTTTCAATCCTTCAATTATTTCCACAGGCTAGTCTAGAGTTACGAAACTGAGCACATTTGTCTCAAATGAAAAAAAAATGCAGCTCTAATAGACTCACAAGTGCCAGACTTTGAATCCATTGCCTCTGCCAAAATCAAATATTTTGGCCGGAGTAGTAATAGATTGTGCTGATAAGAAGCTAGTAAATTATCTAGTGAGGTGATCAGTCTCACAGCACTTGACAGCCACGACACCCAGATAGATTCCCTTTTCACAAAGAAGAACTATAAGAGCAGAACTATGAAATTCCATGTACATTTCTAATTTTCTTCAGCCTAAAGCATAATTTAGCTTATATATGTTTCTTCTGCAGAATATTTATATGTAAGGAAATATTTACGAAGTGTTTGCAGGTTAAATATTTCAATAGTCCGGTGAGAAACTTCATTAGGCATAAAAACTGCGCTCTTTAACCTAAACGTAAAATAATCAGTAATGTTTAGATGCTTATATGCAGCATTGTAGCATATAAATAGTGATTTCACAATCATGAATAAACAAATAAATGTATAACTTTACAGTGAGGAATGCTGTCACATGAAGAGAGCAATGTTTTTAATTGTTATTGAGAAACATTAATAGTTTTAGCTCATCAAGTCAGTAAAACTTCTTAATATAGAATAATTTTTTTCTTGGACTGGTTTCCTTCAGACTACCTGTCTACATCATTTTTTGTTCTAATATATAATAATAAATTCATGTTGGAAATACAAAATCATAATAAAAGTGCTCAGCACAATTTCATTAAAAACTATTACTTATTCAATAACCTGGGTAGTGTTGCTGACAGATATTTGGCAATATTTATGTGTATGTGTATGTATGTGTGTGTGTGTACATGCTTTAAATATGAATTATACTATTTGCCATCAAAGAGAATATAGCTCATAACATAATTGTTCTAAATCAAAGCATCTTTCTCAATCATATTGCATCTAGGTGTTTTGGTATGAGGTAGTATTGTGTGGTATGTTTTGTGCTGCATAGTAAAGTTAAAAGTGATACAGGAAAAAACAAAGTATTTTAGGATAGGATGTTCCAGTATAGTGTAAGAGTATCTTACAATATAGTATGATAGCATAACAGAGTAAAGTAGAACACAGTATAACATATTGAAAATAGCATCAAATTTTATTTCTGAATATATATACCAGCACAAAATTCAGATTATCATAGTTATGCAGTCCTGGGAAGATCACTTAACTATACTGAGTCTCAGTTTTCTCATCTGTAGAATAAGGATTCAAAATAATTCCTACATCACAGATGTTTTGTATATGAATGGAATATTCTCTGTGTCATGTTTGACACAACACCTGTTGTAATAGACATATAATTAATTGTCCTTTTTTCTATCATTTTTTATCTTTATATAATTGATTTGACTGAACTCATATATAATGTACAGAGATCCTTTGTCTGCATTTACGTTAAGATATTTTTCCAGTTTATGGTTTTTCTTTTAGTGTTTATTATTGTGTTTATTTCTATACAGATAGTTTTAGTTTTGGGTTTGTGTCAGAATTAGAAAGGGTTTTCCTATTCCATTTTATAAAACTATTCTATATTTTCATTTAGCTTTAAATGTTAAACCTTCAATATTTAATCCAACTGAGATTTATAAGTTGTGTCAGGTAGGTATAGAGTTTACTTTTTCAAATATTCAGTCAATTGTTCCAGCCAAAGAAAGGTTAATTTATATTTCCTCAGAAATCTGAATTGTTATCTTTATCATATGCCAAATTTGTCTAAATAACAGATTGTTTTCCTAAACTTTCTCTTCTGCTTTGTTTACACCTTCTTCTCTTCCATAACCAAGCTATCAAAAATACCTATCAATTCTACTTCTAAAATACACTTGGAATTCATGTCATTATTCACTGCCGCCGTTCTAGTACAGAGAGTACTCTCCTCTCTTAAATGGACTAAAATAGTGTCTTCCTCAGTAGTGTTCCTAATTCTACTCTTGCCCCTCATTTCTATTTTCCACAATGCCTACAGCATGATTTTTTTAAAAAGTCAGATTCTGTGTTTAATTTATTTCAGTGGTATACCATAACAATTGCAAGAAAATCCAAACTCTTCAACATGACTTACAAGACCCTAAGGTCTAATCCCAGACTTCCTCCTTAAATTCATCTGGCAATATTGCTCTCACCCATCGAAGCAGGAGTTTCAGTGGTTCTTCAAGCAAGCCAACTTTTCATTCACAGTATATGCTTCTCTTGACTCTGGAGCATTCTTTCATGAGACCTTCACTGGGCTCTTTCCTAGTTACATTCCTGGTTTCATTTCAAATGCTCTTGCCTCACTCTTTCCATCAAATCTAAATTAGCATATGCTCTGCATACAAGTCATATTGACAAGTTTCTTTTCTTCTCTCTTTTCTTTTCTTCTTCTCTTTTCTCTTTTCTTTCTCTTTCTTTCCCTTTCCTTTCCTTTCCTTTCCTTTCCTTTCCTTTCCTTTCCTTTCC
>NC_045443.1:81392481-81485609 GCF_002776525.5 Piliocolobus tephrosceles
CTTTCCTTTCCTTTCCTTTCCTTTCCTTTCCTTTCCTTTCCTTTCCTCTTTCCTTTGAGTTTCGTTCTTGTTTTCCAGGCTGGAGTACAATGGCACTATATTGACTCACCACAACCTCCGCCTTGTGGGTTCAAGTGATTCTCCTGCCTCAGCCTCCCAAGTAGCTGGGATTACAGGGGCCCAAAACCATGCTTGGCTAATTTTTGTATTTTTATTTGAGATGGGGTTTCACCATGTTGGCCAGGCTGGTCTTGAACTCCTGACCTCAAGTGATCCACCCACCTCAGCTTCTCAAAGAGCAGGGATTACAGGCATGAGCCACCGTGCCCAGCAAACAGGTTTCTGATTAAATGACCATGACTTTTTAGTTAATTTTAAAGATACAGATTTTCTTCCCTCATAAATGAATATTCTTGATTTTTTAAAACATTGTCTTTTTGCCTATTATCTAATTATCTAATATTGTCTATTATCTCACTGCAGGTACTAGCTAGACTATTTTCAAAAGCACAAGTCTGTTTCCTAAGTTATTTCTGTTTCAATAAAAATCGTTTCCTATGATTACTTATTCTTTCCTTTTTGTCAATTTTCCCCAATTATTATTTTCTCATATTCAGAAATCCAGGTTTCGACTAAGGAGTACTATGAGCAGGAATGGGCTGTCAGTATTGATAAAGGTAACTTTTTAAATGTCCCCTGAACAATTCTTGAGGACATTGCAATTGACCAGGAAGGTTAGCAGAAGAAATCTACCCTCAATGAAGTGAGTGGATAGCGGTGGGCACCACATAAGGTTTTTTTCAAGTACTTAACTTAATCCTTCCCTACACTAGACTTTATAGCTTAGTTTCAATTATGTTGTTTTTCAGACAAGCTAAGCCTGAGGAGCTATCCCTGGGAAAACTGCTCTGCTTTTAAAACTTTAATGGATTTCTCAATGTCTTTCGGTTAAACATTTTTCATTTTTCTTCTATCTCTTAATTTGATAGAGCTAGTCATAAATAATTATGAAAAAATAATGAAAGATTTTGATAGAGAAAATAGAAATGAGCATGTTGGCTAGTTTAGTATGATGAAACCATAAATATAGTCCATTTTTTTCAAATTTTGTGAATGTAGATATAATGAGTATTCATAGACTGTATCACAATTAGTAAACTGTAAATCAAGACCAAACTTGTGTGAAAAATGAAGTGCTACTGGAGAAGGAAGTCTGTGGATGGATAGGGAAAAAAAAAAAGATTCTAATTAGACTGTAAACAGGAAAAGAAACACAGACAAAAAACAAACAAACAAACAAACAAAAACTGGCAACAAAGCATTTCAAAGTGAAGCCATGTCTCCATTTATTATCAGAGTTAAGAGGTACGGATATGAAATAAGTACAAGAACTCAAATACATAATGAGAAATATACCTTAAATTGTACAGAGAACATGTGTGGCAGACTGGATATTCTATCATGAATTGAGCTAACTGGAAAAATGAGAATGATGTGTCACTGTGATAGAACCAGTGAGAACCCAAATATAGAAATCCCCTATCAGTTCAGTGACTATGAATTAAGGGAAACATCATCCTTAGCACGGGTTTAATAGGAAGGGAAAGAGCAACACTGATATATATACAATAGGATATATATGTATATAGTCATGTGACACATAACATTTTGGTCAACAATGCACTGTATATATAATGATGGTCTCATTGGATTGTAATGTAATGTAACCGCCATAAGATTATAATTTTTTGTTGAAATAAAAAATTTCTATCACCTGGTAGGGTCGTAGTTGACCTAACATTATATCATAACACATCACTCGTGTTTGTGATAATGCTGGTGTAAACAAGCCTACTGTGTTGTCAGTCATAGAAAAGTATAATGTATACAAATATGTGCAGTAACATATACTTTATAACAAATGACTTATGATATTAGTGAATGTATTTATACTGGTACTTACTATACTATACTTTTATCGCAATTTTAGAGTGTACTCCTATTAATAAAAAAAGTTAACTATAAAACAACCTCAGGCAGGATGCTCATGAGATATTTTAGAAGAAGGCCTTGTTATTATAGGAGATGACAACTGCGTGTGTGTTTTTGCCCCGATGACTTTCCAGTGGGACAAGATGTGGAGGTGGAAGAGAATGATATTGTAATCCTGACCCACTGTAGGACTAGGCTAACGTGTGTGTTTGTGTCTTATTTTTTAACAAAAATTGTTTAAAAAGTAAAAAATAAAATAAAACATTTCAAAAACAGAAAAAGTCTTATAGAATGAGGTAAAAATATTTTTGTACATTTGTGCAATGTGTTTGTGTTTTAAGCTAAGTATTACTACAGAAGAGTCAAAAAATTAAAATCTAAAAGTTTATAAATTAAAATAGTAATAGTGAGCTAAGATTAATTTGTAGAAAAAAATAAAATTTTATAAATTAATTTCTATGTATCCTAAGTGCACAATGTTTACAAAGTCTACAATACTGTACAGTAATGTCCTAGGCCTTCATATTCACTCACCTCTTAATCACTAAGAGCAAATTTGGGTCCTGCAAGCTCAATTCATGGCTAATGACCTCTACATATGTATAATTTCTTTAAATCTTTTATGCAATACTACGACAGTACCTTTTCCATGTTTAGATATGTTTACATACACAAATACTGATTATTGTGTTATAATTGCTTATGGTATTCAGTAGAGTAACATGCTGTACAGGTTTGTAGCTTAGAAACAAGTAGCTATACTATATAAACTAAGTGTGTAAAAGGATATACAAATTAGTTTTGTGAAAGTACACTATATAATGTACACACAACAATGAAGTTGACTAAGGCTGCATTTCGTAAAATGTATTCCTTTTGTTAAGTGATTCCTGCCTCTGTGTGTGTGTGTGTGTGTGTGTGTGTAGGTATATAGGTCTATATTTCTTTGTGTGTGTGGGTATACACAAAGAAATTTATTATAAAGAATTGGCTCAGAAGTCCCCAGGAAAGCTGGTGGTACAATTTCATTCTGAGTCCAAAGGCATAAGAACCAGGAGTACTGATGGTGTAAATGTCAGTCCAAGGATAGGAGAAGAATTGAGGTTCCAGCTCCAACACTCAGACAGAAGAGTGAATTCGAATTTCCAGCTCACACACTCAGACAGAAGAGTGAATTTGCTTGTCTTCTCTCTTTTTTCTATTCAAGCCCTCAACAAATTGGTGAGTGCCCACTCACACTGGGGAGAGCCATCTGATTTACCAAGTCTACTGAATGAAACGCTAATCTCATCTTCTCATCTGGAAACACCCTCACAGACATACTCACAAATAGTATTTAACCAAATATCTGGACACCCAGTTACCTAATCAAGTTGACACACGACGTTAATGATTACCCCTATTACAAGGCCAAAGTCAGATTCTCAAAATTCTTGATCTGAAGACTTCTGAGGTTTGACCCACCCTCAGTCTGAGCCAGCATGCACACCTCCTGAAAATAGGCTGGCCTTAGGTTAAAATATTCTTTGGCATGCCCACCAATCATGCCACCCTATCTTTCATCCCCATTGCCCATACCTTGTTCTTTCCAGCATTGTTTACTCATCTCTGTGAAAGAAATCCCCTTTCTGCCTAACTCTTGAGATGCTTGGAAGACCTTTTAGTTAGAGCATTTGCCCTATTGTAAATAATCCCTTTCTCTTCTTGCAATAATCCTTTCAAATAAAAGTTTATCTCTACCAGTCTAGGTTTGTTGCTCATTTCATGAGGAATTCCTCAAATATTTATTGTAAATATGACTACTAGCAGGATTCTTATTGCCATAACTTTTAATGTGCATTCTGAAATCCTTTATCATTCTGGCATTATTGTCATATACATTGGCACCTCAGCCAAAATATTCCTTTGGTTCTGCAAATAGTGCAAAATAAATACCTATACATTTTTCCTTAATGATCCTTACCCACACACAATGACCCTTTATGTGGTAGGTTTTGAATGCTTCAAAATTTATAAATTACTAAAAGCATGTGGCATATATTGGCCATCAATTTGCTTTTACGCATTTTTATTCCATATAACCTAAGTAGTTTAAGACTCAGGGCTAAAATCCCTAGCTATAGGTGTATTAGTCAAGCAATTAGTTATTTAAGAAAAAAAGCAGAGAACTATATCTCATCAAAATAACATTTCAATTATCTACAGCCTTTGCCTTTTCCCATTATTTATATTCACGTGATAATGTCTTGCTTTATTAGCAAAAAAGTCAAGCCACAGCATTGTCTTTAAACGAAATGGCTTAGAAGAATATTTTTAAGCTAAGGAAAAGTTCACAATACTTTAAATATATTAAAAGTGTATAAAATAAATGAAATGGAAAGAATGGTTATAGTGAGTACATAAATAAATATGTTCAGTGTGATTACAGTTCTGTGCATATATATAAACATGAATATATAAATAAGAGGAAATTAACAGTGGTTATTTCTAGGAAGTAGAATTTTACATCAAGCTTATCCAACCCATGGCCTGTGGGACACATGAGTCCCAGGATGGCTTTGAATGTGACCCAACACAAGTTTGTAAACTTTCTTAAAACATCATGAGATTTCTTTTTCTTTTTTAGCTCATCAGTGTTAGTGTATTTTATGCGTGGCCCAAAACAATTCTTCTTCCAATGTGGTCTAGGGAAGCCAAAAGTTTAGACATCCATGTTTTACAAATTCATGTGTTCTTTGCATTGTTCCATGTGTCTCTAATTTTCTTCAATTAATATATTCTTAGTCTTTAAAACTCTAAAAGAAATGTTATTTTTCATTTTAAAACTAATCTCTAAAATGTTCTTTTTATAAGATAATTTATTTCAATCATTTTTAGTCTGTCTCATGTAATTTTAATGCAACCTGTCTCATAGTGACATAGAAAAATGATCTATAGATTGTTTCCAAACATCATTAATCTCTTTTATAGGAGGTAGGTGGTAAAACTTTAATAGAAGTTTAGTTGGAGGGTTAAATGAGGGAAGAAATAATATTGATGTAGTCATTAAAATATTTCCATGGGATTTTGGAAACCACCTTCTTGACCAAATAGAAAAAAGTGTATTGGCAGTCTTTGGGATATTCTACTCAGTTATGTGTGTGTATATTTATGTGCATGTATATAATTGATTAATATTTAATATCATCCGGGCACGGTGGCTCATGCCTGTAATCTCAGAACTTTAGGAGGCTTAGGTGGACAGATCACTTTAAGTCAGGAGTGTGAGACCAGCCTGGCCAACATGGTGAAACTCCATCTCTACCAAAAATACAAAAAAAAAAAAAAACTTAGCTGGACATGGTGGCACATGCCTGTAATCCCAGCTGCTTGGGAGGTTGAGGTAGAAGAATCAATTGAACCCAGGAGGCAGAGGTTGCAGTGAGCTGAAAATTGTGTCATTGCACTACAGCTTGGGTGACAGAGCAAGACCCCAATACTAAAATTTAATATTATATATTATGCATATATATTTTATATATACATTTATTATATATAACACAAAATTATACTTTCTATGGAGGAAAAATAAATTATGAAAGAACTGTTGCTAGGCCAGGCGTGGCGACTCATGCCTGTAATCCCAGCACTTTGGGAGGCCGAGGCAGACGGATCACAAGGTGAGGAGATTGAGACCATACTGGCTAACACGGTGAAACCCTGTCTCTACTAAAAATACAAAAACGTATCCAGGCATGGTGGCACATGCCTGTAGTCCCAGCTGCTTGGGAGGCTTAGACAGGAGAATTGCTTGAACATAAGAGGCGAAGGTTGCAGTGAGCCAAGATCGCATCACTGCACTCAAGTCTAGGTGACAAAGCAAGACTCAAAATAAATAAATAAATAAATAAAATAAAGACACCAAGAAGAAGAAGAAGAAAGAAAGAATAGTTGCTATCCCCCCGTACAACTGTATAACCTTTCCTTTCTGGACCCAGTAAATAGTCTATCTTATATTTCCACTAGTACACATGGATGGGTCATCAAGACTTCTGTGTACACAAGAGCAGATGTACTTCCTGTAAGAAAAAAAAAAAAAAACATAAATATGTGGAAAAGTATAATGTTACTATTTGAGGCAAAATATAAATATATGTAAGGATTGGAGCAAGACTATCACTGCCCTTTTAGATAATGCATGTGGATGAAGAATGGGAACACTCACCTGAGATGAGAACAGAAATATAAGGTCTAGTAATGATCTAGTGATTAAAAAGAACACAGAAAAGAATATTTTCTAGTGCATGTTGTGTTAACACTCAAATATTCCCTAAGCAGGAGATGAGAGGAATTGCTTGACATTGGAAGCTGTAAGATAAGAAAAGAGCAGCAGTCTCCCAACTGAAAGGTTGCCCCAGCCACCTCTCTGTGAACACTCTCAGCAGTGACACGAAGGGCACAGTGGAAGACTGGCAGTGATAGGAGGGGCAGAGTCTTGATGACAAGGAAAAGAAAGCTACATGCCAGCGGCAATGTCAAGCATGAACCATGGGGGAGAATTTGTAACAGCTGTCAAAGGCCTAGAGGTAAATGCGTGTTGAGGAACTCCAAGAATGGCAGTTCATTTTAATTGCTGTCAAGGCAAAAGATGTCCTTTTTTAAGTTTCTTATGTGGGGAAAAAATATATATATATATATAAATTTGAGATGTGAAATCTCACCAACTCCAAAATTACTACCGAAATTAAATTTTCTACATCTGGGGTTTCAAATCAAAGGTTATTAAGGTGATAGGAAGTGGGATGAGGTGATGGGAAGGTGGTCTGGGGAAAGGTCCTAAGATTCCATCTAGATCAATATTAATTTTTTAATATCTTGTTTTAAATCATTTCTCAGTAAAGATTTTCACATCCCTTAATTTTCTTTGGCAGTATAAGAAACGCTAGAAGTCAATTTCTCCTTTTCTTTTATAGAATGAGAGCTTTGAATAAGAAAGGATAGGTGCCTTTGCACCCAGTGAAAAGGTAAGAGAGTTTTGTTTTTATTTTTATTTTTTAAATTTTACTTTAAATTCTGGGATTCATGTGCAGAATGTTCAGGTTTCTTGCATAGGTATACATGTGCCATGGTTGTTTGCTGAAGTCATCAATCCATCATCTAGATCTGAAGCCCAACATGCATTAGGTATTTCTCCTAATGCTTTCCCTCCCCTTGCCCCTCACACCCCAACAGGCCCCACTGTGTGATGTTCCCCTTCCTGTGTCCATGTGTTCTCATTGTTCAACTCCCACTTATGAGTGAGAACATGTGGTGTTTAATTTTCTGTTCCTGTGTTAGTTTGCTGAGAATGATGGTTTCCAGCTTCATCCGTGTCCCTGCAAAGGACATTCATTCATTGTTTTTTTTTATGGCTGCATAGTATTCCATGGTGTATATATGCCACATTTTCTTTATCCAGTCTACCATTGATGGGCATTTAGGTTGGTTCCAAGTCTTTGCTATTGTAAATAGTGCTGCAGTAATCATACGTGTGCATGTGTCTTTATAAAAGAATGATTTATAATCCCTAGGGTATACACCCAACAATGGAATTGCTGGGTCATATGGTATTTCTGGTTCTAGAACCTTGAGGAATTGCCACACTGTCTTCCACAATGGTTGAACTCATTTACACTCCCGCAGTAGAGAAGTAAATGGTTGGCCTGTCCCAAACATGACTGTCCCAGACTAGCCAATAATTCTGAATCATGAGAAATAAAGAAACTCTGACCTTAGGAAGGGAGAAGGAAGCTTCAGGGTCTTCCACTAGTGGCAGAGACCAGGACACAATAAATCATACACTGACTATTTGGAAATGCCAGTATGGACTAGACAAAGAATGCCACAGACTTAAGAATGTCATTAAGGCCAACGGCAGATCAAAATTGTTCTAGGTCATAAAGCTTATACAAATTACAGGCAGAAATCTCTTCAAGAAAAATAAAATGTTAGAAATTATGAGTACCAACTTAGACTAAAGTGCATGTTTATTTAGAACATGAAAAACAAATTTCAAAAAATTATATTTTTTAAACAGCTGACAATCACTACTATAAATATTCAAAAATGAAACACATTTTATTGATTAGCTCTCTTGTTCAATCTTTAAAATAAATTTTTGGTTTTTGTTTCTGGTTATATATTCTGTTATATACACATATTCTCCCTGTATGAAAATTATTTTGTAGTATGATTTGCTGTACCGAGAAGAGTTAGAAAATTGAGTCTTTCTCTAGAGTTATGTATCAAAATTTGTTTTTGTCATTGATAGTTTAGAAAAGTTTGTATAGTCTTCAAAATTTTTATTGGTAGTATGTATATTTTTAAGGTTAGAGTTGTCCCTTCATATATATGGAGGATTGGTTCCAGGATGCCCATAGACACCCAAATCTATGGATACTCAAGTCTCTTACATAAAATAGAATAATATTTAAATATTAAGCTAAAGGGAAAAATCAAGCTGGGAACTGCTTAGGGCAAACTTGTCTCCCATTCTTTTCAAAGTCATCTCTCTGCTCACTGAGTTGAATGCATATCTGATTGCCTCCTTTAAAAAGGCTAATCAGAAACTCAAGAAAATGCAATTTTCTTTCATCTACCTGTGACCGGGAAACCCCCTCCCTGCCTTGAGTTGTCCCACCTTTCCTGA
This sequence comes from Piliocolobus tephrosceles, assembly GCF_002776525.5. Classification (NCBI taxonomy): domain Eukaryota; kingdom Metazoa; phylum Chordata; class Mammalia; order Primates; family Cercopithecidae; genus Piliocolobus; species Piliocolobus tephrosceles. Next base: position 81,401,141 of record NC_045443.1, read on the forward strand.
CATAACCAATGTACATATTACACATATTGATTGATATCTCATGTCTCCCTAAAATGTAAAAAAACCAAGCTGTGTCCCAGCCACGTTGGGCCCATATCCTCAGGACCTCCTGAGACTGTGTCAAGGGCGTGTGTCCTTCACTTTGGAAAAATAAACTTTCTAAATTAACTTAAACCTGTCTCAGATATTTGGGGTTCACATGAGGAATAATGTGACATCATTTTTTTTTTTGCAAGATTGAATGATTTATTGTTTTTTCTTCTTTATTAAATGTATCTCTAATATTTCTATGTATTTAAATACCAAAGAATAAAAATTCTTTAGTAATTATTACTTTAGTAATTATTATTCTTTAGTAATTATTCTACTTTTTTTAAGTTGGCACTGTGATTGTTTTCTGATGTTAATTTATTTGTACAGCTTTTAATATATTATTCACATATTCTAAAAGGTATCTATGGTAAGTATATAGGTCAATAATTTTTTAATTAGTTTATAGGGTTATGTAACCGCTAGCATAACCTCATTTTAGAACTTTTTTCCATCATCCTCAAAATTTTCCCCCACCCCACGTGCAAACAATTCCCACCTAGGCCCCAACTGAATTGTACTATAGTCTATTGTGTCTGGCTTATTTCACTTGACATGTGGTTTTTGAGATATATCCATGTTGTAGCATACACATTTATTTGTTTTAATTCATTTTTACTGGTGAATAGTATTCGATTATATGCATATGCTACATTTTGTTTATGCATCAGTCAAAGGATACAGCAACTTCTTTAATAACGTCATTTTATTTGATGTTGTTTTGTTATTAACTGGTGAGGGAAAAAATCACCAATTCCTGCATAAAACCACTGTCAGTGTGGAGTTTGCACATTCTCCCCAAGGCTGCATAAGTTTTTTCCAGGTACTCCAGTTTTCTCTCATATCCCAAAGATATTCATGTTAGACTTATTAGTGTGTCAAAATGGTCCCAGTGTGAGTATGGGGTCATGTGTCAGTATGCCCTATGATAGGATGGCATCCTATCCAGGGCTGGTTTCCACCTTGTGCCTTGAGCTGCGTTAGGTTTTGGCCACCCATGACCCAGAAGTGCAATAATTGGGTTAATAAGTATCTTACTGGTTTTTATCCATCTTTCTTAAATGTATATATAGCTCACATTTATTTCAATATTTAATATGAGAAAGGTTTTGATCCATATTTAGAAGTACCATGATGCTTTTGTGACCAGAGCCATGACATAGGAAATTAACACTCTTCTTTATATTGATTAGCCTGTGGTAAAATTGGTTTTGTTATACATAATTTCATTTAAAGTCACAGTTTCTAATAACCTGTTGATGATGTTAAGGAAAGACTTACTGTATTTGAAATTGTTCAATTTTTTAGCTCTTACAAATAATGCTTTTTGAGCATTCACATACAAACCTTTAAGAGGACTTATGTGTTCATTTATCTTAGGTAGATTCCTAAAAGCAGAATTAATAGTAAGTCAAGTAAGACCATTCTAGCAGTGGAAGCAATACTTCTGGTTTTCATAGACTGTGTGTCTAGTTAGACCTGGCATGCTACCAGAGCAGAGACAGTGGACAAAACTCCAAGCAAGAACACAATGCACTTCAATGTCTTCTCACTTGGAGGTCAATAGTCTTCATGAATTAACACTTCTTAGCTTGTTCAGTGTTACTGGTCAATTTCCAGAGTATTGAAATTATTGATTTGACAGTTTTGTCCAATTTTATGGTTGCTTTTGGGGGAATGCATTTATTGACTTTCTCATTCTATCATGTTAGAAATGAATCTCCAAAATTAATTTTTGAACTTTATATATGTGGCAATATATAAGAGAACTTTATATATGTTGCAATATGTAAATATTGCATTGTCTTTAAGATCATTTTGATACTTAAGATAATGAAGGGAGCTTATTTTGCTTTGTTTTTGTACACACATGTATAATAATAGATGAAAATTGTAACCAATTATATATTTGTTTATTAAAATAGATAAGTTTAAAATGTATGCAAATGCCAATGCCATGCTGTTTTGGTCTTTATAGCTTTGTAATACATTTTGAAATCTGGTAATGTGATACTTTCAGCTTTGTTCTCTTTGGCCAAGATTTTTTGGCTTCTGGGTCTTTAGTGGCTTCATACAAATTTTTTGATTTTTTTTTTTCTACTTCTGTGAAGAATTTTGACAGAGATTGCCTTGAATCTTTACATCACTTTGGGTAGTATGGACATTTTAACAATATAAATTCTTGTAATCCATGAACACAGCATATTTTTCCACTTCTTGTGTCATCTTTATTTCCTTTCCTCAGTATTTTATAGATTTTAGTATACAAATCTTTCACAGATCTAAATTTCACCTTGATTAAATTTACTCAAGTTTTTTTTTTTTTTATGCTATTATAAATGAGCTTGTTAACCTAATTTATTTTACAAGTAGTTCATAGTGTACTGTAGTTCACGTAGTAGTTCACAGAAACACTAGTGATTTTTTATTTTTGTACATTGATTTATTATCCTGCAACTTTACTAAATTTGCTTATCAGTTCTAACAGATTTTTGATGGAATCTTTAGGATTGTCTACATTTAAGATTTTGTCATCAGCAAACAGAGACAATTTCACTATTTTTTCATATCTGGATAACTTTTATTTATTTATTTGCTTATTTATTTGCCTGATTAGTTTGTCTAGGATTCCCAGGACTGTGTAGAACAGAACTCTTGTGAGTGGGCATCCTTGTCTTGTGGGTATGTAGACCTTGGAGGAAATGCCTTTAATTTTTCACCATTGAGTAGGATGTTAGCTGTGGGCTTTTCATACATGGCTCTTATTGTGTTAAGAAACATTCCTTCCATACCTAATTTATTGGGTATTTATTTACTTATTTATTTATTTTGAGATGGAGTCTTACTCTGCTGCCCAGGCTGGAGTGCAGTGGTGCCATCTTGGCTCACTGCAACCTCTGCCTCCCAGGGTCAAGTGATTCTCCCCACTCACTTCCCAAGTAGCTGGGACTAAACGTGTGCCACCACACCCAGCTCATTTTTGTATTTTTAGTAGAGACGGGGTTTCACCATGTTGGCCAAGCTGGCCTTAAACTCTCAACCTCAGGTGATCTGCCTGCCTCAGTCTTCCAAAGTGCTGGGATTACAGGTGTGAGTCACTACACTCAGCCTTAATTTGTTGGAGTTTTATCATGAAAGGATGTTGAATTTTGTCATATGCTTTTCTGTATCTACTGAGATGATCATATGGGTTGTGCCTTTGTTTTCTTAACATGGTGAATTACATTTATTGATTTGCATATATTGAGCCAACCTTGTATCCCATTTGGTTGAGGTGAATAATTCTTTTAGTGTACTGCTGAATCTAGTCTGCTAGTATTCTGTTGATAATTTTTGCATCCATATTCACCAGTGACATTGGTCTGTACTTTTCTTTATTTGTGTTGTCTTTGTCTAGCATTAGTATCAGAATAGTGCTGATCTCACAAAATGAGCTTAGAAGTATTCTCTATTTTTTAATTTTTTGAAAGATTTTCAGGATTGGTATTAGTTCTTTAATTGTTTGGTAGAATTCAGCCATGAAGCCATCTGGTTTAGGGCATTTCTTTGATGAGATTATTTTAATTACTGATTCTATCTTCTTATTTGTTATGGGTTTGTTCTAATTTCTAATTTCTTCATGATTCTGTCTCAGTAGTTTATATGTTTATAGAAATGTATTCATTAATTCTATTTTGTCCAATTTGTTGATGTATAATTGTTCATAGTAGTCTGTTAAGGTCCCTTGTATTTTATGTTATCAATTGTGATGTCTCCTTTTTCATTTCTAATTTTGAATCTTATCTCTCTTTTTTTTAGTCTAGGTAAGGGTTTGTCAATTTTGTTTAGATTTTTTTAAAGAATAAATTCTTAATTTCATTGATCTTTCATTTTCCTCGTCTCTATTTTATTTATTTTGCTCTGATCTTTGTATTTCTTTCCTTATGCTAACTTTAAAAACGGCATGGTATTGGCATAAAGACAGACACATAGACCAATGGAACTGGATAAAGAGCCCACAATTAAGTTGGACGATTTACAGTCAGTTGATTTTTTGACACACGGGCCAAGAGGACACAATGGGTAAAGGATAGTCTATTCAATGAATGGTGTTGGAAATATTGGATATTTACATTCAGAAGATACAAATGAACACTATTTCATCTGTTATGCAAGAATCAACTCAAAATACATTAAAGGTTTACATTTAAGACCTGAAGTTATAAAACCTCTGAAAGAAAACAGGGAAAGACCCCATGACACTGATCTGGGCAGTGATTTCTTGAATAAGATCCTAAAGTACAGACAACAAAGGCAAAAATAGAGAAATGGGATTTCATTCTACTAAAACTCTTCAGTATAGCGAAGAAAAGAAATAAAGAGATAGGGAAAAATATTTGCAAAGAATACTTCTGATAAGAAACTAAGATCCAAAATATACAAGGAACTCATACTACTCAATAACAAGGAATAAAAAAGCTATTTTAATATTGGCAAAGGACTTGAATAGCCATTTCTCAAATGAAGACATAATAATGACCAATAAATATATAAACAAAATGTTCATTGCTAATATTGGGGAAATGTAAGTTAAAACCACCTGAGATATCACGTCTATAAAAAAAAGAAAGATAATAACTCTTGGTAAGAATGTAGAGAAAAGGGAACCCTTATACCATGTTGATGGGACTGTAAATTAGTAGTCATTTTGAAAAACAGTATGAAGTTTCCTCAAAAAAACTAAAAATAGAATTACTGTATGATTCAGTAATCCTCTTTCTGGGTATATAACTAAAGGAACTGTAATCAGTGTGTTGGGGAGCGGTCTGCACTCTCACGTTCATTGCAACATTATTCTCAATGGTCAAGATATGAGAAGATATGATGTGTGGGTGTCAGGGGAAAATCATGGTTCTCTAGGTCACTGCAGAGATTGAGTCTTGGGCTGGATGGCATCTAACAGTCATGGATAATGTTTGCTTTTCCAGTGGATGTGGCCATGTGATTCCAAGTGTCATGTTGCTTTGTGGCAGGATTGTTGTGTGACTTGTTTTTAAAAGAAATGGATACTATTTGTGGGCTGTAGGAAACTTTCTGATGCCTCAGTATTCTGTCAGTAGTAGCCAACAGGAGGGTCTGCAACTGGAAACACTTGTTCCTGCTTGCTTCTTTCCTCTTTCTTTGTTTAGCATGCATGTCAAGTTGCCCAGCTTGGAGTTGTCTGTCACGCACAAGTGTCCTGTGGTCATAGCTAGAAGAGCAGGAGTCTCCTGTTGTTGAGTGATAGCTTAAGCTCCGGGAGAAGGTCTTTTCCACTGCATGGCTGCTAAGCAGCCTGAGGAGAGCATTGGGATCGTTTCTGTGTGTGTGGGTAGTCAGCAAGATTGAGACTTAGTTAAGATTCCCCTCAGAACCTCCTTAATGTTTGTTAGCTTCTAACTAGTGTTAAAGTTCAATGCCAGAATTTGGAGATATGAGTTCTTCTTTTCATGGCTTTTATTCTCTATGATAATAAGCTTCCTAATAAATCCTTGCCAGACTTAAACCTAAATCTTCATCAACAGATGAATGGATTTTTAAAATATTCTATAAGTAGACACTGGAATAATATTTAGCCTTTAAAAGACAGAAAATTCTGTCATTTGCAATGACATGAAGAAGCCTGGAGGACATTATGTTATGTAAAATAAGCCAGTCACAAAGAGGCAAATACTATATAATCTTATTTATATGTGGAATGGAAAAAAAAAAACTAAACTCATAGGGAGTAGAATGGTGGTTACCACAGGATGCAGGCATGGATTAGATGAGAAAAAGGAGATGTTAGTCCAAATATACATTTTCAGTTAGGTAACAGGAATAAATTCTGGTGTTCTATTACATAGCATGATGACTATAGTTGATATACAATTATTGTCAATGAACTATAACACTTCTAAAAATCTATGCAAGTGATAGATCATATTTTATATGATAAATATCCTGTTGTTACTAAGTTGTTTGCCTTGTGTATTTCATACAGTCACAAAGCCTTTATAAAACCCAAAGTCCATTAATTTTAACCATCTTTTAACTTGTATACTAGGCCTTTGTTCTGTTTTGTTTTTGAATTACAACCTTGTCTCAGTGTTATATGTCACTAAAATGAACCTTTTCTGCTGGTTGCATTTTAAAAATACATCATTCCTAATGTGGTCAAGGTGAAAAATAAGTTTAAGATGCCAATGTCAGTCTAGCACATACTGGCCATAAACTGTGAAATAGAAGTTTGGAGACCAATAAATAATAGATATTTGAGTCAAGGTCAGTAAGGTATACTAGCAAAGATTAGATCTCAATAAGGGTCAGATTGCCCCAGTGGGAATCTTAGAATTGTTTCCCAGTGGTAGAAAAAAAAATCCTAAGGGAGATGAAATCTCTTGAGCAGAGATTTAATCATAGATTTAATGTAATAAGGATGTGGAAAGAAGACTTTAGACTATGAATTGCAGAATAAACTTTAAAAACAAAGAAAAATTAAACATATAAAAATGCATTACCAGAAACTTTATTCCTGAGTAAAACTGTGAGGAACATTCTTCTGTAACCATGGATAAAGTACCATGGTATCCCTTTAATTCATCTCATCTTCTACTTTTCAGTCTTAGTTCCTACTATTTTGATACATAAACCTTGAGATCCAGTCTAATTCAACCACTTGATATTTCTCAAGTACTTTGTCTTCCCTGTCCACAAGCCAGAAATAGACTTTTCTTTCTCCACTTTTTGCTGGTTCTCTAGCCCTTGAAATTCTTTCAGTGTCTTTAAGATCTAAATGCATGGGTGTATTAGTCCGTTCAGATGCTGCTAATAAATACGTATCTGAGACTGCAAAATTTATGAAGGAAAGAGGTTTAATTGACTCACAGATCCACGTAGTTGGGAAGGCCTTACAATCATAACAGAAGGTGAATAAGTTACAAAGTCATGTCTTACATGACGGCAGGCAAGAGAGCTTGTGTTTGGGAATTCTCATGTATAAAATCATCTGATCTCGTGAGACTTATTCACTCACTACCACACTAATAGTATGGGAGAAATCACCCCCATACTGTTCTTTTATCAGTTATTACCACTTGACCCCACCCTTTACATGTTGGGATTATTACAATTCAAGGTGAGATTTGAATGGAACGCAGCCAAACCATATCAATTGTTAAATTCTGTTTGTGAAAATCTCACTCAGGGTTAAATCATGAGGGAAATGAAGCTGATATTTTGCATTGAAAAAAAATAATGAAATTCATCAAGAATATTTAAATAAGAAAAAAACTAGATCTGTGTTCAATTTAAAATATAAAGTGAGTCAAATAAAACTTTCTTCTGTTCAGTGACGTCCCCAACCACATCTATGTAACATTCATTAATATGGTTGAATGTCTACTACATGCTGATGCTATGTTTTAAGCATTGAGTTTAGAGCAGTTAAGAAGACACACACAGCTGTGCTATCATGAGGTTTAGATTCTAATCAAGGAAGATACAGCCAACAGACAAATAAATACATATAATCAACTATATTATAATTTTAGTTATTGGAATGTGATATGAGAAAATAAGAGGGTAATGGTTCATAATATAAGAGAGTATTACGAATGAGAGAAACTCAGACACAGGACAGATAAAGAGTATAATTTAGATTGTATGGTCAGCTCAGCCACACTAAAGAGATAATATTTGAATCAAGGCATTAATGATGAAGAGAAGCCAGGCATGTTAAAATTGGTGGTGAAAGTGCAGATGGGACACTTTCCAGCAGAGGTTACAGCAGTTGCAAAGACCCTGACATGAGAACTAAATTGGCCTATGTGAGTCTCAAAGAAAAGACTTACTATTGTGACATAACATATGGGAAAAGTAGTAGAAAATAAATCCAGAGAAACAGGGGGAACTACATCTCATATAATGTGCTCAATATGGTCAAAAACATGGGTAGATGTGGATGTCATTATTTAACACTATGAAAACAAATTTTCATAATTTTGGTTTGATAGAGTACCTTTCCATATCTTGAGTCCTTCTATCACCTTGCAAATCAATTATGGCTTTTACTGGTCTCTATATTATTAATACAGTGTTTTAGGTTATTTAGCAGATAATCTACTTGAGGCTGAGGATCATATTACTTATTTTTGTATTCTTGAAACACCTACTTTGGTATCTTGGTGAGGTAATAGTAATTATTATTATCATGGTAAGTATCCTGAAGCTGCACAAAATACAACAGACAAAAGTAATCTGAAGTGAATTTTGGTTGAATTAATTGACATTATTTATTATTTATTAGCAAGTAGTCATTCAGTGAATAGTTCTCTTGATGTTATTTGTGATCATTAGTTTATGTTATAGTATGGTGGAGGTTCTTATAAATGACCCAAGTGAAACAGTATCTAAGGACATGTTAGATTTACTGGAGGAAAGGACTCTATCTCATCAAACTCCATTAGCATACTTTAGAGAGTGAAGACATTATAATGAAGTTAGTAACCCCAAATGGAAACCTTCCTCATGTTGCAACTTCTATAAGTTAATTAAAGGAAACTCAGGGTAGTCAATAACAAAGATGTAATATGTCAGATCTGAAGAAGTACAAGGACACTCAATTATTGAATTTCAAGGACATGCTTGCATTTCAGGGATTACGTAAATCAATTATGTGGGAAAGAATCTTTACAGCCCTTGTTATTACTCTTCAGTTTTCTTGTCTCAGTCCCCACAATATGTTGATGTAAGAGTAATACTGTATCCTTCAAAGACCATGAAACTATTATTTGAAGAGTTCTACTAAAAAGTGAATAAAGCGAATAGAGTTACATATGATAGAGATTAGCTTAAATATAATAAACAAATGTAGAAAAAAAAAAAGAAGAAAGCAATGGCATCTTTTTCCTCCAGTCTTATAAACATGAGTGACATTTACAAAAGTCTGTGAGCATGGATTTCATCTACAAAAGTCTCTATAAGTATGGATTTTAACTGCTTGTAAGCAGTGTTTTATTTCACGCAGGTTTGTAAAACTTTGCTCTTTGGGTCAATGTGAATATTGCAAAATAAATCACATTAGGAGTTCATGATAACTAACTCCTAAGCCAAGTAAAAAAAATCTACATCCTAAAGTTTAAATGAATCTGTGAATCAAAAATTGAGTTTATTCTTTATGGAAAATTTGTTTCAAATAGTTTTAATGTAATGATCTTTAGCACATAACTACAAAATACGGATTAATTTTTACCAAACAAACTAAAATATTTGATGAGTACTAGCCAATTAAATGTTTGAGAAACCAAAATCAATAAATACATTTAAAAATAAAAATAAAATAAAGTAAATAAGTTCTTTAAGTGACCCTTCTTTCTCGTGTTGAACAAACTGGTTTCTTCACAATGACATATAGTTTCTCAAAATAATACAAAATGAAAGCAAACCTTATCTTTAGTTTTATTGGTGGCCCTTTCTCTGTCAAAAAGTGTCATAATATTAGGCCACCATCAGTTCCTAGTGAAAGTTAACTTTTTGAAACACTTTGAAAAATGTTAAAACAATTAATAAAAAATATTCTTTTCTATATATTTATTTTGCACCAAATGAAGTAAATAACATTCCTTTCTAAATTACAAAAGCCTGCCACGATGTTAAGTGCTCTAAGGAAACATGTCTTTATTTCTAAATATTTATTTTTTCTTAAAGTTTTATGTAGTCAAGCTTTTCCTTCCTGTTTACTAGTTCATTTATTTTTTGTAAACTTGAATATATAAGCATAGTTATATAATCATAGGATTGGAAAGACTCTTTTCATCAAATGTCTATTGTCCTTTTGTAAAGTTTTCTTACCCCTTTAAGGATCTGATGAAAGCTGTGTACACTCTCTTCATAATAATGCACTAAGGCCCCTCCCACAAACTTCTGTATACAGTTTCAAAGGGTTTAGGACCTTTGATTTTGTTAATTCCCCTGTCTGATATACAAAGAAAAACTGTTTTGAACCATGGTCCTAAAGCTCTTAAGAAAAGGTATTCCATAACCTCATTTAGTAATGCATTCCAAATGGTTCAAAACCTTTTTTAATCAGTACCATATCTCAGAAGAGATCAGACCTTGTTAGTCAATGCAGACAAAAAACAACCGTCCACTTTTTTTTTCTGTTCTTGAGTAGAAATGAACAGGTACAATGACAGGAAAGTCACTAAAAGTAAAAATCCCCAACCCAGCTTTTCTTTGTTCCACTTTCAGCTGAATGAAACTTTCCTTCTGAACTATTGACAAACAGATCAACATGAAAATTGGATTGTGAAGGTTTCATTTCTCAACTGAATTTCATATTGTGATGACTCATAAAACAAACGTGTGTTCAAATTCCCTTTCATACATTCAGAAGGACCTGGAGGCAATTTCTGAGACTCTAGATTATATGGAACTGAAGTTTGAAAGCAATTATTTTTTCAACAGATTTGAATATTTGCTCACTATCAACATTTCCAACATCTCATCTAACCACCTTTCTACATGATTTTCGTTGGTTCTATCTGAAATGTGAATTGGAAGCGGCCTTGACTCACCATGCATTAAACATTTGTCTTTACACTTAGAAGCCTTTCAGCAACAGAAATGTAACAAATAGTTATTTGTTTATACGCAGCTCACTTCTCAACATCATTTATTAGATATTTACTCTATGCAAATTACAAGTTTCTCTAACCTTTTCCAATCTCTTAATTTTTCATTGTTGGTTTTAAAACTCACAAATTCCCCTGCAGATCTCCAACATTTAGAGTTAGTTTTCTTATTGTCCTAGAGAGGACAATAAGAAAAGACTCAGTTGTCCTTACTATTATAGGCAAACATATAAGTGAGGATAAACTTGATGTATAAAAAGTAAGTGAGTATATGCCATTGCAATATGGTATTTGGATCATATGTAACATCATTATCTTTATTTGATACATTCTAGTTGTTTATTTATGCAACTCATTTATGCAATTTTATTAACATTCTAAGTGATTCTACTTAAATAATGTATTTTTTAAAGTCTTAAATATTTTTGTAACTTTAATAAAAGTTTAATTCTCATGCTAAACACCTTTTTGAGAATGAACCAGGATGATGATTCATAGGCAATGTGACACATAGAGGCTGGCACTTCATTTTTTTACATACAGTACTACCTACAGTAATTTGAGAATATACATATCACTTGGTCATATTTCAACACATGACATAAATTGTAAGTTAGTACTTGTGTACTTCTAGTTCTAAAGTTTTGTTGAAGTGCTCATTTAATGACTACTTGAAGTTCCATTGGAGATTTTAATTATTTGTGTAAGGAAATAAATGGATGGGGAATAATGAACATGAGTGATGAAGAAAACATTATTCTCTTTTTAAACCATAAAGTACTGAAATTCCAATTAAAGATGACTGTTTAGTCATCCATGTCCAACCACTTTGCTTCATACAGCACACTAAAATAATAACTAAAAAAATGAAATTTAAATCCACAAGGAAAGGATAGGATGCAGACTACAGCCTAGGAGATGTATGAGTATTTTTTCCTTTTGTGAGGATTGAAAATTGATTGAAGTATGACTAGTTTCTGGAAGATCAATGTTTACCAATAAATTATATAAAATTTTGAAAAAGTAAAAGTAATTAAATATAAAGCCTTGTTTGGAAGAAAGCATAGAATCCCCTGAACGGTAAGTGCAGAACCCACAACTGAAAACAGTGGCTGGAGATGTCAAGAAGAATTAGGCATTTGGAAAACTTGTAGCTACCACCATGAGCTTGATATGTACTCAATATTTAAGACTTATTCTGATGATATCAATTGTGATATTAATATGAGTTTTCAACTATATCATGAATTGTGGTAACATTTAGAATATGCACATAATTCAATGAACCAACATTTTCCAAAATAGTACACAGGCATAGAATCAATTCAAAACACAAGATAGACCAATACATTTAAAGTAATAGAGTAAGAATGTTCCTTGATATGGTTTCAGTTTCCACATTGCAACTAACCATGAAGAAAATATACAGACTGAGTCAAGATTTAGTATCAAAGGAGATTTTCCATGATTATATGAAAACTGTATATCTTTGTGAAGTTGAATTTATTTAACATAGTTCAAGCAAGACATCTTTCAAAAGAATATATACCAAAGTAGATATGACAATATATTAAACTGGACATTAGAGTGATTTGCAAAAATAGAAAATACTACTTTTCTCATTAAATATTTATGGATTTGGAACACATGATTATGTTTCATAAAAAGATACCTATATTAAATTGTAGTAGGTTATATTTGCTATTTAAAAAGACATGGTATATGAATATATTAAATATTCCTCAGTTTTAATTTTAATATAACTATCAAAATATGCATCCCCATATGAGCAAAATCTCTTTCGGACCTCAATAATTTCTAATAGTATTAGAGAGTCTTGAGACCAGAAAGTTTGAGAACTGTTGTATTAAAACAACTAAGTAAGTTTACCATGACACACAGGTGCTGAATTTATTCCATCACTTAAAAATCCATATTTTTCCACACCAGCAAGATATTCTCCCTTAATGTCTATTTTTAACCAGAGTTTTGGGGCTAATGGTGAGATTAACTTTTCATATGCTAGGAAAAGAGCTTATTCTGATAAATGGAGAGAGTAGTGTATTAGTCTGTTCTTTCTCATACTGTTAATAAATACATACCCAAGACTGGGTAATTTATAAAGGAAAAAGGTTTAGTTGACTCACAGTTCAGAGTGGATTGGGAGGCCTCAGGAAACTTACAGTCAGGATAATGAGTGAGGATTCACAAGATCTGATAGTTTTATAAGGAGCCTTTCCCTCTTTGCTCAGCACTTCTCCTTGCTGCTGTCATGTGAAAAAGGACATGTTTGCTTTCCTTCCTGCCATGACTTTCATACTATTACAAGTTAGTACGAAAGAGTCTTGAGACTTTACTACATGTATCTACAAATATCCTTGGTATCATTGAACACTTTATATGTTATCTGCTAAAAATTTACAGCACAGAAATTATAAAAAGAATCACAGGTAAAGTAGCACTGATCATCTCCATAGTTGGATATTTCTCCCTGTTTTTTACTTTCTCAAAATTATACTTCTTCAGTCAGGCCCCTATTTCTAATAAGTTAACTCTATCCTTTCTTGATTCTTTTCTTTTTCTCAGGTTCCAGAGTCCCCAAACCTTGTTAACCCAAACTCTAAAGATATAATAAAAATTAATATAACCAATTTACTATAATATCAGTGATATGGTTTGAATATTTGTTCCCCCCAATCTCATATTGAAATGTAATCACCAACATTGGAAGAGGGACCCAGTGGAGGGAGGTGGGATCATGGGGGTGGATCCCTAATGAAGAGTTTAGTACCATTCCCTTGGTGATAAGTGAGTACTTGCTCATCTAGTTCACATGATATCTGATTGTTTAAGTCTGGGACCTCCCCACCCTCACTGTCTTTTCCCTGCTCTCACCATGTGATGTGCCTATCCCCACTTTGCCTTCTACCAGGATTGTAAGTTTCCTCTGGCCCTCACCAGAAGCCAAGGAGATGGTGATGCCATGCTTGTACAGCCTGCAGAACCATAAGCCAATTAAATCTCTTTTCTTTATAAATTACCCAGTTTCAGATATTCCTTTATACTGTAAATTAAAAAGTATCTGAGGCAGGTCTCAATCAATTTAGAAGTTTATTTTGCCAAGGTTAAAGACATGCCCATCACACAGTCTCAGAAGGTCCTAAGAACATGTGCCCAAGGTGGTTGGGTCACAGCTTGATTTTTTACATTTTAAGGGGACAGAAGTTACAGGCAGACATCAATCAATACATGTAAGGTATACATTGGTTTGGTCAGGAAAAGTGTGACAGCTAGAAAAGGGTGTTGGATACCCCGTCATACGTGGATTCAAAGATTTCCTGACTGGCAATTGATTGAAAAAGGTAAGTTTTGCCTAAAGTGTTGAAGTCAGTAGAAAGAAAGAATACTTGAGGTTAAGATAAGGGAGACAGTGGAAGCCAAGGTTCTTGTTAGGTAGATGAAGCCTCCAGGTGGCAATCTTCAGAGACAATGGATGGTAACTGTCTTATCAGATCTTAAAAGGTGCTAGACACTCCTGAAAATACCTAGTAAGGGAAGAAGATTCTCTACAGAAAGTAAATTTACCCCACAAGAGACCTCTTTGCAGGGCCATTTTAAAATATGTCAAAGTAGTATATTTTGGTTTAAAATACTTGTATTTCTTTGAAGGCCTGTCTTCTGTCATATAATGCTGTGCTAGAGTCAAATTGGAATTTGGTATCTTATTTCTACAAAGAGTCTGTTTTGCCAGTCTTAAGATCTCTGTTTTAATGTTAGTGTCGGTCAGTTGTACCTGAATTCCAAAGGGAGGAGAATATAATGAGGCATGTCCCAGATCTCTTCCCATAATGGACTGAATTAGTTTTTCAGGTTTATTTTGGAATGTCCTCGGTTGAGAGGAGGGGTCCATTCAGTCATTTAGGGGTTTGAGAAGTTTATCTTTGCTTTACAATAGTAATGCAAAAAATGGCCTGATTACAACTAGGCCTCAGCCTCTCCCATTTGGTTTGCTTTTCCTGACAAAAGGCACTGTATTAAAGTACCTTTTTCCCAATGAGAAGAGCAATTATCTTTTCTCATATCATAAAATATATGATTTTAGAATAAATGGGGTCCCTTGACATTTTTAAGATAATATGGGACACCACATGTGTCTTTTATAAAGAAAATTGGCAGCATTTGGAAGAGAGAAAGACTGAAAACAAACTTGTTAGGAAGCTATTACAATAAATATGTAGAGTAATAAATAAAAGATTACGAACTTTTACTAGTCGGCTTGAAGCAAAGTAGATAGAATAAAGAAATATACAAGAGAAAGAAATATCACAATTTATTATAAGTAATTATATAAGAAATCAAGGAGAACTCAGAGATGACCTAAGTATTATGTTCACTTACTGGAAGGAGAAAAGATTTCTCTACTCAAGATAATGCCTACAAGCAAAAAACTTGCATAGATAGTAAAAATTACTTTGAAAATCTTGATTTGTGGTGCCTGTAAAACAATGAAGTGAGGATATCGAGGTAGCATTTAGAAATCTCTAGTCTGCCACATTTTCTTGGCACATATACACCATGGAATACTATGCAGCCATAAAAAAGGATGAGTTTGCGTCCTTTGTAGGGACATGGATGCAGCTGGAAACCATCATTCTTAGCAAACTATCACAAGAAGAGAAAACCAAACACCGCATGTTCTCACTCATAGGTGGGAACTGAACAATGAGATCACTTGGACTCGGGAAGGGGAACATCACACACTGGGGCCTATCATGGGGAGGGGGGAGGGGGGAGGGATTGCATTGGGGAGTTATACCTGATATAAATGATGAATTGATGGGTGCTGACGAGTTGATGGGTGCAGCACACCAACATGGCACATGTATACATATGTAACCTGCACGTTATGCACATGTACCCTAGAACTGAAAGTATAATAAAAAATAAAATAAAATAAAACAAAACAAACTTTACTGGTAATACCTTGAAACTCACTTTTAGAAACTTTGATTGTACCAAAATTGATATTTGTCATTATGATTTGCAGATTCAGTTGAAATTCATTTCCTTCTGCATAGTTCATCAAATCTTTAAATAAGCCTTTGAAAAGTGCTTCACATTTTCCAGTCATTAATATACAAATTATCAGAGTTCCAGAATTTTCAGATCCAGCAGAGGTATGAATTGTACAAAACTGATAAAAAACAGTGAGGACAGTTTTGAAAGTGCAATCCATTAGCCAAAGTGATACGTTTGTTTTTCGATGTTAGATTTAGTGGTAAAAACAAGAAGTCTATCGTCTTTGATAGTGAAATCCCTGATCAAGAATAGTTCACTATTTAATGTGTTTTGTGACACTGGTGGCACCTCAATATTAGCAACTATCTGACTCAGAAGATATCTGAGCTTGTCAAGTTATTTTTATTTTCTGAGAAAGGGAATTATTTGAAAGCAACCATGACACACTATGTGTGAAGGGTCAGAAACTGTATATGGTTGAATAATTTGACAGAGGAGATTTGCATTATTTTGCCTGCATTTTCACTTCTATGATCTTCAAAACACTTACACTACTTGTATTTGAAGAGTGGTTGTGTCTACAAATTGTGTAACTATATGCTGTCCATCTGAAACTTTGATTATTGCTTAGTAATCACATTAAAGCATTTTTTTGTTTGTTTTTACAGCTCCAATAAGAAATATCTTTTAAACTTCATATTTCACCATTAAGTAACCCTGTACTTAGACTTTCTGTGAGGGAAAAATTTCACAGATTTCTTCTATTGTGTTACAAGAAATACAGTAAGAGGGAATGATATTTAGGTGTTCCAATACCAAATTTCCAATACCCAAAAAGGTTTTAGTGAAGGTTCTTCAGAGAGACAGAACCAATAGACATATATATATGTGTGTGTGTATATATACACACACACACATATACCTATATAGACATATATATAATAGACATATATATACACACACACACTAAGGGGATTGGTTCACATAATTCTGGTGGCTGAGAAGTTACATCATAGACTATCTGTAAATTGGCGTCCCTGGTATACCAGTAGAGTGGCTCAGGCAAGAAGCTTGAAAATCCAGGAGGCTACCAGTTTAAGTCCTGAAGTCCAAAGGCCAGCAAGCCTGCAGTTCTAATGTCCAAGGGAGCAGAAGAAAGGTCTTTTCCAGGTCACAGAGGGAGAGCCTTCTGTATTTGTTCTCTCTGGGTCCCCAGCTGATTAAATTGGATGATGCCCACCAACATAGAGGCCAAAACTCCTCCACCTAGTAAATCAGATTTACACACGAATCTCTTCTGGAAACACCTCACAGACACACCCAGAATAATGATTTGCCAGATTTCTGGGTATTCTTTTTTTTTTTTGTTTTGTTTTGTTTTGTTTTGTTTTGTTTTAAGACAGAGTCTCGCTCTGTCGCCCAGGCTGGAGTGCAGTGGCCGGATCTCAGCTCACTGCAAGCTCTGCCTCCCGGGTTTACGCCATTCTCCTGCCTCAGCCTCCCGAGTAGCTGGGACTACAGGCGCCTGCCACCTCGCCCGGCTGTTTTTTTTGTATTTTTTTAGTAGAGACGAGGTTTCACCGTGTTAGCCAGGATGGTCTTGATCTCCTGACCTGGTGATCCGCCCGTCTCGGCCTCCCAAAGTGCTGGGATTACAGGCTTGAGCCACCGCGCCCGGCCTTCTGGGTATTCTTTAATACAGCCAACTAATACAGCCAACTTGATGCCTAAAATTAAATCCACAAGCCCATCCATTGTCAACTTGGCACCCATAGGCATCTCCTTAAATCAACTTAATTTCCGAAGGAAGACAAGAACACAGTGATAGTTCTGCCTGATATGATACAACTATCCTGTGATTGCGATTTTGGGGATTTTGGACACTAAGGAGTTTCAGACATTAAAGATTCAGGGATTTTGATCATTTGGGATTACAGCATTCAGGATTGTGTCTTTCAGAACTGGGATCCAAACCTGTGATTCTCTTTCCCAAAACACTCCTGTCTAATAATGAGATAAACATCAGGCAAATTTCAACACAGAGGCTCCTACAACATACAAGATTTGTACTTCTAAAAACTAAGTTCATTAAGAACAAGAAAACTGAGAAACTCACTGTCAAGAGGAGTCTAATAAGACAAATAAATATAATGTGTTATCTTGGCTGAAATCCTAGAACAGAAAGATGGCATTAAGTAAAAGCTAAGGAAATTTGAATGAAATATAGACTTCAGTTTAATAATAGTGAATTAAACTTGGCTTATTAATTGTAACAAATGTAGCATACTAACGTAAGATATTTATAATAGGAAAACCTGGCTGTGAGTGGTATATGAGACATTTTGTATGAATAGTAACTGTTCAATTTTTCTATAAATCTAAAACCAAGTCTGTTAATAAAAATTTTAAAGTCAATGATAAAATTATGGTAAGTGTTTTTATTTGTTACTGTATTACGGTTCATTTACATATAATTTCTAATGACTCAGCGGGAGTATCTGAGAATAAACTAACGATCTTCACATGAAAACTTTGAGCCGGATCTTTTAAGCTGAACAGAGAACACGATAAAGCTGGCTCTCTTTTAAACATTTAGCATTTGAAGAAATTCAAAGGAAGACATCTTTTTACAGAAAATAAATGTAAAGATTTAAATTGTTATCAAGTGAAGTTGTAAAATCTCTTCTTCTGCAGGTGTTCATGAATAAGATTTTTTTTTTTTTTTTTCGGATGGAATCTAATCAGGAGACAAAGTGATGGATGAGGTACCTGCGATTTGCTTCTTCTCATAAATTTAATATTACAGTAGTAAGTTGCCATCCTGAAGAAAATAATTGAACACTAGAAAATGATGAATAGTAGGAAGACATGACATAGATGAAATAGAGGCTTACACTGTACTTTAAACAATCAGCATGATGAAAAGCCTGCATTTTGGTACTGGACAGGTATTTATGTCCATTTCACAATGTCAAAAACCCATTTATTCAATGATGCTTTTGTTCAACATTGTTTATAACTAATACACTTTCCTAGTTGGTAGGTGTTAATATATTTTTAACAAAATTCTTGTTTGTAAAAGAGAACATTAGAAATTTTAGAATAACAATAATGATGGTTTCCTGCCATTTTTTTTTTTCCAAAAACATCTCCAGGGTTATAACTTATTCAAAAATTTTGTTGTGATTAGTTAAAATATAAGAACAAAAGAAAGGTAAATCTATATTTTGTCATGCCTCATTTACAAATTAATATTTTCTCAATAGTGATGAGCTATTACTATATACTTAATGAAACTGCTCTTTTTTTTTTTTTAAATGAAATGGCATATGATTTATTTAGTCTTTAAAAGAGTACAGCTGACTGGGTGCGGTGGCTCACGCCTGTAATCCCAGCACTTTGGGAGGCCGAGGTAGGCAGATCATGAGATCAGGAGATCGAGACCATCTTGGCTAACATGGTGAAACCCTGTCTCTACTAAAGACACAAAAAATTAGCCAGGCACGGTGTTGGGCACCTGTAGTCGCAGCTACTTTGGAGGCCAAGGCAGGAGGATGGAGTGAACCTGGGAGGCGGAGGTTGCAATGAGCAGAGATCACACCACTGCCTTCCAGCCTGGGTGACAGAGCGACACTTCATCTCAAAAACTAAAAAAATAAATAAATGTACAGCTACATTTTAAATTTTGTTAGTGAATCATCATCATAAGTTTCATGGTAATGCCTAAATTCAGTAGACTTAAAGTTTTAAAATGTCTATGTGTCTTTAAAAAATATTTCAATAGCTTTAGGGCTACAAATAATTTCTGGTTATATGGATGAATTGTATAGTGGTGAAATCTGGACTTCTACTGTACACATCACCTGAATATTTTGCATTAAACCCAATAGGTAATTTTTTAACGCTCACCCTCCCACCTTACCGGCTCCTGAGTTTGTAGTGTTCATCATACTGCCTTTGTATACCCATAGCTTAGATCCCACTTATAAGTGAGAGCATGCAGTAATTGGTTTTTCCTTCCTGAGTTACTTCACTTAGGATAATGGCCTCCAGTTCCATTGAAGTTGCTGCAAAAGACATTCTTTCGTTCTTCTTTATGGCTTAATGTATTCCATGGTGTATACGTGCTACATTTTCTTTATCCACTCATCAGTTAGTGGGCACTTACGTTGATATCATATTTTTTCCAATTGTGAATCGTGCTACAATAAACATATATATGAAGGTTTCATTTTGCTATAACAACTTATTTTGCTTTGGGCTAGACATCCAGTAGTGGGATTCCTGGATTGAATGGTAGATCTACTTTTAGTTCTTTGAGGAATCTCCATTCTGTTTTTCATAGAGGATGTACTAATTGACATTCCCACCAACCGTATGTAAGCATTCTTTTTCACCACATCCACTCCAGAATATATCGTTTGACTTTAAAATAATGGCCATTCAGGCTGGAGAAAGGTGGTATTTCATTGTAGTTTTAATTTGTATTTTTCTGATGGTTACTGAGATTTTGCATTTTTTCGTATGTTTGTTGGCCACTTGTATACCATCCTTTTAGAAATTTCTGTTCACGTACTTTGCCCACGTTTTAATGGGATTATTTGTTTTTTTCTTGATGATTTGTTGAGTTCCTTGTAGATACTAGCTGTTATCCCTTTATTGATGTGTAATTCACAACTGTTTTCTCTTATTCTGTAGGTTATTTACTCTGTTACTTATTTCTTTAGATGTGGAGAAGCTTTTTCCTTAAGACATTTTGTAGGTACATAGTATCTGTATATATTTATGAGTTACATGAGATATTTTGATACAGACATTTAGTGTGTAATAATCACATCAGGATAAATGAAGTACCCATCACTTCACTTATCTTTTCTTTATGTGACAAACAAACCAATTATACTTTTGTAATTATTTAAAAATGTAAAATAAATTATTGTTCACTGTAGTTACCCTGTTGTCCTATCAAATACTAGATCTTATTCACTCTATTTAATAATATTTTCTGTGCCCACTAATCATCACCATTTCCACTTCCTACTACCCTTTTCAGCCTCTGGTAACCATGATTCTACTGTTTGTTTCATGAGTTAAATTGTTTTAATTTTTTTAACTCCCATAAATAAGTGAGAATGTGTGGTTTGTCTTTCTGTGTGTGACTTATTTCACTTAATATAATTGACTCCCAGTTCCATCCGGGTTAGTGCAAATGACACAAACTCATTTTTTTATAGCTGAATAGTAATCAATTGTGTATATGTGCTAAATTCTCTTTAACCATTCACCTATTGATGGACACTTAGGTTGATTTCCAACGTTGGCTATCGTGAATAGTGCTGCAATTAACAGAGTGCAACTATCTATTTGATATACAGATTTTCTTTCTTTGGAGTATATACCTAACAGTGAGATTGCTGAATAATATGGTAGTTCTATTTTTAGGTTTTCAAGGAACCTCTAAACTGTTCTCCATAGTGGTTGCACTAATTTACCTTCCTTTTTTCTGTACATCATTGCCAGCATTTGCTACTAGCTGTCTTTCAGATAAAAGCCATTTTAACTGGGGTAAAATTATATTTCACTGTAGTTTTGATTAGCATTTATCCGATGATCAGTGATGTTAAACACCTTTTCATACACTTGTTTGCCATTTGTTTGTTTTTGTGAGAAATGTCTATTTAGATCTTTTGTACATTTTTAATCAGATTATTAGATTTTTTTTTTCCAATTGAGTTGCTTGAGCTCCTTTTGTATTCTGTTCATTAATCCCTTGTAAGATGAATTGTTTGCAAATATTTTATCCCATTATGTGGCTTTTCTCTTCACTTTGTTGGTTTTTTCCTTCTCTGTGAAGAAAGGATTTAACTTGTTGTTACCCATTGTTCATTTTTGCTTTGGTTGCTTGCACTTGTGAGGTATTATTCAAAACATCTTTTCCCATTCCAATGGCCTGGAGACTTTCCCCAAAGTTTTCCATTAGCAGTTTCAGTTTGAGATCTTAGATTTAAATATTAAATCCAATTTGATTTGGTTTTGTATATGGTGAGAGATACAGGTCTAATTTTATTCTTTTGCATATGGGTAAGTCCAATTTTCCCAGCACAATTTATTGAAGAGACAGTCGTTTTTCCAATATATGTTCCTGGCAGCTTTATTGAAAATGAATTCACTGTTGATGTATGGATTTGTTTCTGGATTCTCTACTCTGTTCCATTGATCTATGTGACTGTTTTTATGCGAGTACCATGCTGTATTTGTAACTATAACTCTACAGTATAATTTGAAGCTGGGTAATGTGATTCCTCCAGTTTTGTTTTGACTATTCTGGGTCTTTTGGGTTTTCATGCAAATTTTAATATCACTTTTTTCTATTTTTTTGAAGAATGTCATTGGGTTTCTGTATAAATTTTAATATTATGTTTTTCTATTTCTTTGAAGAATGTCATTGGTATTTTGATAGATATTACACTGAATCAGTAGATTGCTTTTGATACTATGGACATTTTAACATTACTGGATTCTTTCAACCCATGAACATGGAATATCTTTCAAATTTTTGTGTTCTCTTTAATTTCTTGCATCAGTGTTTTATAATTTTCATTGTTGAGATCTTTCACTTCTTTGGTTAAGTGTGTCACCAGATATTTTATTTTATTTTTACCTATTATAAATAGGATTACAGACAGATCAACAAGACAAAAAGTTAACAAGGATATCCAGGAATTAAACTCAACTCTGCACCAAGCGGACCTAATAGACATCTACAGAACTCTCCACCCCAAATCAACAGAATATACATTCTTCTCAGCACCACATCACACTTATTCAAAAATTGACCACATAGTTGGAAGTAAAGCACTCCTCAGCAAATGTAAAAGAACAGAAATTACAACAAACTGTCTCTCAGACCACAGTGCAACCAAACTAGGACTCAGGACTAAGAAACTCAATCAAAATCACTCAACTACATGGAAACTGAACAAACTGCTCCTGAATTTGACTACTGGGTACATAACAAAATGAAGGCAGAAATAAAGATGTTCTTTGAAACCAATGAGAATAAAGATACACCATACTAGACTCTCTGGGACACATTTAAAGCAGTGTGTTGAGGGGAATTCATAGCACTAAATGCCCACAAGAGAAAGCAGGAAAGATCTAAAATTGACCCCCTAACATCACAATTAAAAGAACTAGAGAAGCAAGAGCAAACATATTCAAAAGCTAGCAGAAGGCAAGAAATAACTAAGATCAGAGAAGAACTGAAGGAGATAGAGACACAAAATACCCTCCAAAAAATCAATGAATCCAAGAGCTGGTTTTTTGAAAAGATCAACAAAATTGATAGCCACTAGCAAGACTAATAAAGAAGAAAAGAGAGAAGAATCAAATAGACACAATAAAAGATGATAAAGGGGATATCACCACCGATCCCACAGAAATGCAAACTACCATCAGAGAATACGATAAACACCTCATGCAAATAAACTAGAAAACCTAGAAGAAATGGATAATTTCCTGGACACTTACACTCTCCCAAAACTAAACCAGGAAGAAGTGGAATCCCTGAATAGACCAATAGCAGGCTCTGAAATTGAGGCAATGATTAATAGCCTACCAACCAAAAAAAGTCCAGGACCAGATGGATTCACAGCTGAATTCTACCAGAGGTATAAGAAGGAGCTGGTACCATTCCTTCTGAAACTATTCCAATCAATAGAAAAAGAGGGAATCCTCCCTAATTCATTTTATGAGGCCAACATCATCCTGATACCAAAGCCTGGCAGAGACACAACAAAAAAAAAGAGAATTTTAGACCAATATCCCTGATGAACATCGATGCAAAAATCCTCAATAAAATACTGGCAAAGCGAATACAGCAGCACATCAAAAAGCTTATCCACCATGATCAAGTGGGCTTCATCCCTGGGATGCAAGGCTGGTTCAACACACTCAAATCAATAAACGTAATACAACATATAAACAGAACCAAAGACAAAAGCACATAAGTATCTCAATAGATGCAGAAAAGGCCTTTGACAAAATTCAACAGCCCTTCATGCTAAAAACTCTCAATAAATTCGGTATTGATGGAACATATCTTAAAGTAATAAGAGCTATTTATGACAAACCCACAGTCAATATCATACTGAATGGGCAAAAACTGGAAGCATTCCCTTTGAAAACTGGCACAAGACAGAGATGCCCTCTCTTATCACTCCTATTCAACATAGTGTTGGAAGTTCTAGCTAGGACAATCAGGTAAGGGAAAGAAATAAAAAGTATTCAGTTAGGAAAAGAAGAAATCAAATTGTCCTTGCATGCAGATGACATGATTGTATATTTAGAAAACCCCATCGTCTCAGCCCAAAATCTCCTTAAGGTGATAAGCAACGTCAACAAAGTGTCAGGATACAAAATCAATGTGCAAAAATCGCAATCATTCTTATACACCAGTAATAGACAAACAGAGAGCCAAATCATGAATGAACTCCCGTTCACAATAACTTCAAAGAGAATAAAATACCTAAGAATCCAACTTACAAGGGATATAAAGGACCTCTTCAAGGAAAACTGCAAACCAATGCTCAGCAAAATAAAACAGGACACAAACACATGGAAAAACATACCATGCTCATGGATAGGAAGAATCAATATTGCGAAAATGGCCGTACTGCCCAAGGTCATTTATAGAGTCAATGCCATCCCCATCAAGCTACCAATGACTTTCTTCACAGAATTGGAAAAAAACTGCTTTAAAGTTCATATGGAACCACAAAAGAGCCTGCATTGCAAAGACAATCCTAATCCAAAAGAGCAAAGCTGGAGGCATCACGCTACCTGACTTCAAACAATACTACAAGGCTATGGTAACCAAAACAGCATGGTATTGGTACCAAAACAGAGATATAGACCAATGGAACAGAACACAGCCCTCAGAAATAATACCACACATCTACAGCCATCTAATCTTTGACAAACCTGAGAAAAACAAGAAATGGGGAAAGGATTCCCTATCTAATAAATGGTGCTGGGAAAATTGGCTAGCCATAAATAGAAAGCTGAAACTGTGAAACTGGATCCTTTCCTTACTCATTATATGAAAATTAATTCAAGATGGATTAGAGACTCAAATGTTAGACCTAATACCATGAAAACCCTAGAAGAAAACCTAGGTAATACCATTCAGGACATAGGCATGGGCAAGGACTTCATGTCTAAAACACCAAAAGCAATGGCAACAAAAGGCAAAATTGACAAATGGGATCTAATTAAACTAAAGAGCTTCTACACAGCTAAAGAAACTACCATCAGAATGAATAGGCAATCTACAGAATGGGAGAAAATTTTTGCAATCTACTCATCTGACAAAGGGTTAATATCCAGAACCTACAAAGAACTCAAACACATTTACAAGAACAACACAAACAACCCCATCAAAAAGTGGGCAAAGGATATGAACAGACACTTCTCAAAAGAAGACATTCATACAGCCAACAGACACATGAAAAAATTCTCATCATCACTCGCCACCAGAGAAATGCAAATCAAAATCACAATGAGACACCATCTCACACCAATTAGAATGGCAATCATTAAAAAATCAGGAAACAACAGGTGCTGGAGAGGATGTGGAGAAATAGAACACTTTTTACACTGTTGGTGGGACTGTAAACTAGTTCAACCATTGTGGAAAACAGTGTGGCGATTCCTCAAGGATCTAGAACTAGAAATACCATTTGACCCAGCCATCCCATGACTGGGTATATACCTAAAGGATTACAAATCATGCTGCTATAAATACACAAGCACATGTATGTTTATTGCAGCACTATTCACAATAGCAAAGACTTGGAATCAACCCAAATGTCCATCAATGATGGACTGGATTAAGAAAATGTGGCACATATACACTATGGAATACTATACAGCTATAAAAAAATGATGATTTCGTGTCCTTTGTAGGGACATGGATGCAGCTGGAAACCATCATTCTCAGCAAAGTATCGCAAGAATAGAAAACCAAACACTGCATGTTCTCACTCATAGGTGGGAATCGAGCAATGAGATCACTTGGACACAGGAAGGGGAACATCACACACCGGGGCCTATTGTGGGGAGGGGAGGGGGGAGGAATAGCATTAGGAGATCTACCTAAGGTAAATGACGAGTTAATGTGTGCAACACACCAACATAGCACATGTATACCTATGTAACAAGCCTGCATGTTGTCCACTTGTACCCTAGAACTTAAAGTATAATAAAAAAAAAAAATAGGATTACTTCTTTGAATTCTTTTTCAGATTATTCACTGTTGGCATATTGAAATGTTACTGACTTGTGTGTGTTAATTTTGTACCTGCAAATTTACTTAATTCATTTATCAGTTCTAATAGTTTTTTTTGTGTGTGTTGTCTTAAGATTTTTCCAAATACGAGATTACATCATCTGCAAACAAGAATAACTTGACTTCTTCCTTTCTAATTTGGAGACCCTTTATTTCTCTTTCTTGTCAGATGGATCTAGCTAGGAATTTGAGTACTTTGTTGAATAACAGTGGTGAAAGTGGGCATACTTTTGTTGTTCCAGATCTTAGAGGAAAGACTTTCAGATATTTCCCATTTATTATGATACTATCTATGGGTCTGTTAGATATAGATTTTATTGTTTTGAGGAATTTCCTTCTATTCCCAGGTTTTTGAGAATTTTTATCATAATGGTGTTGAATTTTATGTAGTATCTTTCTAACATTGATTAAAATGATCGTATGTGTTTGCCCTTCATTTTGTTGCTGTGATATATTATGTTGATTAATTTGTGTATGTTGAACAATCCTTTAATCCCTGGGATATATCCCTCTTGGTCATGATGAAGAATCATTTTAAATGATTTTGCCTTTTCTCGTATTTTATTGAGGCTTTTGCATCAATATTAATCAGATATATTGGCCTGTAGTTTTCTTTGTTCTTTTTTCTTTTTTGATTTATTTTTCTGGTTCAGTATCAGGGTAACACTGGCCTTACAGAATGAGTTTAGAAGTTGTCTCTCCTCTACTTTCTGGAAAAGTTTGAGGAGGATTGGTATTAGTTCTTTAAATATTTAGTAAAATTCAGCAGTGAAGCCATCTGGCCCTAGGGTTTTCTTTGCTGGGGAATTTTGTTATTTCTTTGATCTCATTAGTTGTAACAGTTCTGTTCAGGTTTTAGATTTCTTCATGGCTAAATCTTGCTAGGTTGTATGTGTCTAAAAATTTATCCATTTCTTCCATGTTTTCTGATTTACTGGCATACAGTTGCTCATATTAATCTATAACAATCCATTGAATTTCTACAGTATTGGTTGTAATGTCTGCTTTTTCATCTGTGATTTTATTTATTTGGATCCTCTTTTTTTCTTAGTTTGGCTAAAGGTTTGTTAATTTTGTTTGTCTTTTCAAAACAACTCTTTGTTTCATTGATGTTTTGTATTTTTTCATTTTAATTTCATTTATTTCTGCACTGATATTATTTATTTTCTTCTACTAATTTGGGATTATATTTGCTCTTCTTTTACTAGTTCTTTAAGATGCATCATTAGGTTCTTTAAGTTTTTCCACTTTTTGATGTAGTGCTTATTGCTATAAACTTTTTTTATTACTGCTTTTGCTGTATGCCTTTTTTTTTTGTTTGTTTGTTTTTTTTTTGGTATGTTGTGTGATATGGTTTGGTTCTGTGACCCCATTCTAATCCCATCTCGAATTGTAATCTCTACATGTCATGGGAAGGGCCTGGTGGAAGGTGACTGAATCATGGGGATGAACATCCCCCTTGCTGTTCTTGTGATGGTGCGTCCTCAGGAGATCTGGGTGTTTGAAAGTGTGTGGCACTTCCCACTTTGCTCTCTCACTCCTACTGCACCATGGTAAGACAAGCTGGCTTCCTCTTCACCTTTCACCATGATTGTATGTTTCCTGAGGCCTCTTAGTCATGCTTCCTGTTAAGCCTGTGGAACTGTGAGTTAATTAAACCTCTTTTCTTCATTAATTACCCAGTCTTAGGTAGTTCTTTATAGCAGTGTGAGAACGTGATGTCTAATTTTATTCCATTGTGGTCAGATAGGATATTTGATATAATTTTAATTCTTTGAAATTTTTAAGACTTATCTTGTGGCCTAATACATGGTCTGTCTTTAAGAATGATTTATGTGCTAAGGTGAAGAATGTGTACTCTGCAGCCATTGAGTGATATGTCTTAAAAATATCTATTGGGCTCATTTGGTCTACAGTGTAGATTAAGTTTCTGTATTAATTTTCTGTGTGGATGACCTATCCAATGTTGAAAGTGGGGTGTTGTAGTCTTCAGTTATTATTGTATCAGGATGCATCTCTCTTTAACTTTATTAATATTTGCTTGAGATAACTGGGTGCTCCAGTGATGTGTGCATATATATTTATAATCATTATATGTTCATGCTAAATTGACCCCTTTATTTTTATAGAGTTACTTTATATTTTATTCTTATAGTTATTGTCTTAAAATCTATTTTTTTCTGATATAACTATCACTATATTTTAATTTTTAATTTTTTGGTTTCTATTTGCATGGAATATTATTTTCCATTCCTTTATTTTTGATCTATGGTGTTTTTATAGGTGAAGTATGTTTCTCATAGGCAATAGATCACTGGACCTTATTTTTTCCTTTTTTTTTTAAACCCCCAATTGTATATTTTCTTTTCTATTTTATTTTATTTTATTTATTTATTTTTTTTAATGGAGTTTCTCTCTCCCTTATTGCCCAGGCTGGAGTGGAGTGGAGTGGAGTGGAGTGGAGTGGAGTGGAGTGGGACAATCTCGTTGGCTGCAATCTCTGCTTCCCGAGTTCATGCCATTCTCCTGCCTCAGCCTCCCGAGTAGCTGAAATTACAGGCACCCACCACCATACCCAACTAATTTTTTGTACTTTTAGTAGAGATGGGGTTTCGCCATGTTGGCCAGGATGGTCTCGAACTCCTAACCTTGTTATCCGCCTGCCTTGACCTCCCAAAGTGCTGGGATTACAGGCATGAGCCACCGTGCTGGCCCCCTGATTGTATATTTTCAAATAGCCTATCTTTAAGCTTGCTAATTCTTCCTTCTGCTCTATCAATTCTGCTGTTTAGAAACTCTAATACAATTGTCAGTGTGCCAGTTGCATTTTTCAGCTCCAGAATTTCTTCTTGTTTTTGATTATTTCAATCTCTGTTAAATTTCTCTGATAGAATACTAAATTTCTTTTCCGTGTTATGTTCAATTTCATAGAGTTTCCTAGAAACAGTTATTTTTAATTCTCTGTCTGAAAAGTCACATGTCTCCATCTCTCCTATATTGGTCACTGGTGCCTTATTTATTTTGTTTGGTGAGGTTATGTTTTCTGGATAGTGTTGATACCTGTGAATTTTTATCAATATCTGAACATCAAAGATTTAGGTATTTGTTTTACTACTCACAGTTTGCACTTATTTGTATCTGTCCTTCTTGGGAAGACTTTTCCATGTATTCAAAACAGGGATTTGAGTGTTGTGATCTAAGTCTTTGGTCACTGCAGCCATGTCTGTTTTAGGAGGCACTGTAAAACCAGTTATGCTGTGGACGCTCCAGGCTTATAGAGGAATTACCTTGTTGGTCTGGAATAAGATTTTGGAAAATTGCCTGGATTACCAGGCAGAGACTCTTCTTATCTTCCCTTATTTTGTCTCAAATTAATGGAGTCTCTCTCTGTGTGTGTGCTAAGCTTCATGGGGCTAGAGAACTGCATCTTTGTAGACAATACTACTGGAACTGTAGTTGGTCAGTCCTAAATTCAGCACAGCACTGGGTCTCCCTAAAGGCTCACAATGACCACTGCCTGGCTACTGCTGATGTTCACTTAAGGCCCAAGCGCTCTACAATCAACAGGTGGCATATTCAGCCAGTCTTTCATCCTTTCCTTAAGGGCAGTGAGTTTCCTCTGGTCCTGGGCTGGTTCGAAGATGCCATCCAGGAGCGAGGGCCTGGAGTCAGAAACCCTTGCAATCTACTTGGTCCTTTATTCTACTACAGCTGAGCTGGCATCCATGCTACATGGCAAAGTTCTTTTCACTTTCCCTTCCCCTTTTCTTAAGCAGAAGAGTCTCTCCTCATGGCCACCACCAGCCCAGACATATGACAAGTACTGCCTGGCTACTGCTTATGTCCACTCAAGGCCCAAGTTCCTTTAGTTAGCTTTTGGTGAATGCTGCCAGGCTTGAGTCTATACCTTCTGGACAGTGGGCTTCCTTCTGACCCAGAGTGTGTTCAGAAATGCTATCCAGTAGCCAAGGCTTGAAACTGGCAACCCCTAAGACTCCCTACTCCACTTTGGCCAAGCCAGTGCCCAAGCTGCAAGACAATATCCTCTTTATACTTATCTCTCATTTCCTCAAGCGTAATTGGTTTATTCCTGTAGCTGCTATGCTGGTGATGTGCTGGGTCACACCTTAAGGCAGCATAGCTCTGAGTCTCATCCAGGACCCACAGCAAATACTGCCTGGTTGCCACTACTGATTATTCAGGGACTCTAGGGCTCTTTATTCAGCAGGTGATAAATTCTATCAGGACGAGGTCCCTCCCTTCAAGTCAGATGGTTCTCTTCTGACCCAGGTGTATTTTGAAATACTGTCCAGGAGCTAGGTCCTGGAATAGGGGCCTCCGAACTCTGCCTGGTATCTTATTCTACTGTGGGTAATCTGGTATCCACACTTCAAGTCAAAGTTCTCTTTACTCTCTTCTCTTATCTCCTCATTGAGAGGGAAGGTGTCTCTCCAGGAGCCAGGACCTGTGCTGCCTGCCATTGAGGAAAGGTAGATGCAGGTACCCCCTGGCTGTGCCACATAATATCTCATTCATTTATATGCACCCCAAGTCCACTGGCTCTGAGCCCAGCACAACAAAAGGACTCACTCAGCAATTGCAATCTTTGTGACCCAGACTACTTTTCAAATTTATTTAGAAACCCAGAACACTTTAGCCTAGAGTGGCAGGACTTGCCGGAACTCAGGTTCCAAACTCTGGATGGACAATGAACAATTCCCTTCTAGCTAGAGCTGGTCTAAATGCTCCCTCTGTGAGCACTGACTGAATTCTTCCTTGTATCACTTTCTGATATGTTTGGCAGCACAATGTAAAGTCCCCAGTCACTGTGTTCTTTCTCACCCACATGCACAGATTCTCTCTCCATGCTACTGGGCCATTGCTAAGGGATATAGAAAAAAAGTAATGTACATGGTTCAAGAGTACTTTTCCTACCATCTTCAGTGCCTATTCCCTCAATATGATAAAACCTGATAGTGTGGGCCAGGCTTGGTGACTCACACCTGTAATCCCCGCACTTTGGGAGGCCAAGGTGGGCAGATCACAAGGTCAAGAGCTCGAGACCATCCTGGCCAATATGGTGAAACCCCATCTCTACTAAAAACACAAAAATTAGCTGGGCATGGTGGCGTGTGCCTGTAGTCCTAGCTACCTGGGAGGCTGAAGCAGGACAATCACTTGAACCTGGGCGGTTGAGGTTGCAGTGAGCCAAGATCACACCACTCCACTCCAGCTTGGTGACAGAGTGAGACTTCGGAAAAAAAAAAAAGAAAGAAAGAGAGAAAGAGAAAGAGAGAAATAAATAGAAAGAAAGAGAAAGAAAGAAAGAGAGAGAGAGAAAGGAAAAGAAAGAAAGAAAGAAAGAAAGAAAGAAAGAAAGA
Organism: Piliocolobus tephrosceles; assembly: GCF_002776525.5. Classification (NCBI taxonomy): domain Eukaryota; kingdom Metazoa; phylum Chordata; class Mammalia; order Primates; family Cercopithecidae; genus Piliocolobus; species Piliocolobus tephrosceles. The sequence continues at coordinate 81,432,610 of NC_045443.1, forward strand.
AAGAAAGAAAGAAAGAAAGAAAGAAAGAAAGAAAGAAAGAAGGAAGGAAGGAAGGAAGGAAGGGAAAGGAAGAAAGGGAAAGGAAGAAAGGAAGGAAGGAAGGAAGGAAGGAAGGAAGGAAGGAAGGAAGGAAGGAAAGAGAAAGAAAGAAAAAGAAAGAAAGAAAGAGAAAGAAAAGAAAGAAAGAGAGAGACAAAAACAAAAGTGCATTTTCATTCTAATGAAGGTGTTTTTTGTTTGGATAGTTGTTCTATTTGGTGTTCTTGTAAGTATTATAACCACTAGAGGCTTCTCTCCAGCCTTTCTCTGTCTCCTCTCTGCAGAAAATTTTTAGTTTAATTAGGTCCCATTTATTTATCTTTGTTTTAGTTGTATTTACTTTTGGGGTCTTATTCATAAATTATTTGCCTCGGCCAATGTCCTGGAGAGGTTTTCTTCTGAAATTTTTATCATTTCGAGTCTTAGATTCAAGTCTTTTATTCATCTTGTGTTAATTTTTGTATATGGTGAGAGATAATGCTCCCATTTCATTCTTCTATTTGTGACTATCCAATTTTCCCAGCACCATTACTGAATAGGGTGTCCTTTCCCCAGAGTAGGTTTCCGTCTGCTTTGTTGAAAATCGGTTGGTTCTAAGTATTTGGCTTTATTTCTGGGTTCTCTGTTATGTTTCATAGGTCTATGTGTCTACTTTTGTACCAGTACCAGGCTGTTTTGGTTTCTATATCTCTGTAGTATCAATTGAAGTCAGGAAATGTGGTGCTTCCATGTTTGTTCTTTTTGCTTTGGATTGCTTTGGCTCTTCAGGCTCTTTTTTAGTTCCATATAAATTTTAAGATTTTATTTTCTAGTTCATTAAAATGGCATTGGTATATTTATAGCACTTGTGAATCTGTTGACTGCTTTGGATCACAGAGTCATTTTCACAACATCAATTATTGTAATTCATGAGCATTGGATGTTTTTTCCTTTTTTTGTGTGTCATGTGTGATTTATTTTATCAGTGTTTTGTACTTCTCTTTGTAGAGATCTTTTGTCTCCTGAATTAAGTTATATTATTTTTTGTAGCCTTTTTAAAAAGACTTGAAAACTGCTATTTTTTTTTTTAATGTGACAATTCAATATCTAATACTGGTGAAGATGGAGAAAAATTGGATCTCTCATACAATTGTGGTTGGAATGTAAAATGTTACAACAGCTGTCAAAAATAATCTGTTAATTTATTTAAAAAGTAAAAAACTAGGCCTGGTAGAGTGCCTCATACTGATAATTCCAACACTTTAGGAGGCTGAGTCAAGAGGATCACTTGAGGCCAGGAGTTCAAGATCAGCCTGGGCAACATAGTGAGACACCATCACTACAAAATTAAAAAAAAATAATTACCCAGGCATGGTGACACGTGCCTGCAGTACCAGTTACTTGAGAGGCTGAGGTGGAAGGATTGCTTGAGCACATGAGTTTGAGGATGCAGTGAGCTATGATCACGCCACTTCACTTCATCCTGGACAACAGAGAAAGATCCTGTCCTTAATCAAACAAACAAGCAAACAAAGAAGAAAACAGCTAAACATATATTCAACATGTTATCCAGAAACTGCATTTCTGCCCATTACCCCAAAGAAATAGAAACTTAATTCCACAGAAAAAATCTATATGTGAATGTGCATAGTAGCATATATCTCCAACCTGAAAACAACTAAAATATCCCTCCATAGGTGAGTGATTAAACAAATTATAGTACTTCTATATCATGTAATACTACTCAGCAATAAAAATAAATGAACTATTGATAAACAGAATTACTTGGATGAGTCTCAAGGGCATTATTTTGAGAAGAAAAATACCAATATAAAAACATCGCACACTGTATTATTTATTTTTAATCACATTCTTGAAATTACAAAATTATAGACAAGAAAGACAAATTAGTCATTGCTATGCATTGAGGATATTGGGAGGAAGGGTAACGAGGGTGACTATTAAAAGCAATTTGAGAAAGATCTTGCTGGTGATTAACTAGTTCTTCACCTTGATTGAATGGTTACTATACAATTTACACATATTAAATGACATGAAAATATACACACAGTTTGTACCAATGACAAATTCCTGATCTTGATATTGTACTATAATTGCAAAATATAAGTTTTTCTCATAGGAGAAACTGAGTGAAGAGTACCCTGATCCTTTCTATACTGCTTTTGTGAATCGATGACTATTTCAAAATAAAAAGCTAAAACACAAACACCCATAGAAATGTATGCACACGAATTATAATCCTGTTGAACATGAGTATAGATTTAGGGTAAATAAAGCCATTAAGAGGATGGAGTGAAGTTACATCAAAATACTTAAGTATCTTTTTATGTATATTCTCCTTTTTCAAATTATATATATATATACTTTTTTTCCCTCAGAAATAATACCATACATCTACAGCCATCTGATCTTTGACAAACCTGACAAAAACAAGAAATGTGGAAAGGATTCCCTATTTAATAAATGGTGCTGGGAAAATTGGCTAGCCATAAGTAGAAAGCTGAAACTGGATCCTTTCCTTACTCCTTATACAAAAATTAATTCAAGATGGATTAGAGACTTAAATGTTAGACATAATACCATAAAAACCCTAGAAGAAAACCTAGATAATACCATTCAGGACACAGGCATGGGCAAGGACTTCATGTCTAAAACATATATATCTATCTTAATGCAGAATTTGGTAGAAAATCAGATTATGTATGTGAGCACAAGCTTGAAGCTGGGGATCAAAGGCAATGCTGAAACCTGTGAAGTCCCACAGATGGTGGATTACATAAAGGGAACATCTTGGAAGGGGATTTATGTATATGTGTATGGGCACACAACACAGATTTGTCTACTCCCCACCAGCTGCCACTGGGAGTAGTACTTTATTAAAGTATGAACCAGCTGGGCAGATGTCTGGCACAAGTCTAAAAGCACGATAAGCCTTCATAGAATATATTTAAAATATGAAGCTGGTAATTAATTTCTCATAGTCACTCATTAACATAACTGGCAGAAAGTTTTTTTTTTTTTTTTTTTGCTCCAATTAAAGTAGCAACTTAAAAGGTGGTGAGGAGTACTATATTTCTAAGTATTTGGGAAATCAGCAGCTTCATGTTGTGTATGATAATGGAAGACTGTATCACTAACTTAAAAATAAGCCTAATTGTGGTATGATCTTGGCAGTCACAAGCAACTGTAAATTGTGCAATAAGTTTTAAAATGCATGGCATAATACTACTTATGGTGAATGGGTAATTTATTTTTAAACATCTAAATTTTATATAAATTAGTATTCTTCTAAAAATATTGCCACATTGAGAAAGCTAAAATTGAAAAAAAGAAGGGACTACCCAAGAGTAGAAAATATTTTGTCAAATTAAAAATCTGAAAAATATGTTTTAAGCATATTTCATTCCTATATATTCCAAACTGCATCTGGAATATATAGGTATACATCTAAATGCATTGTAGATATGCATCTAAATGATTTTCTATTATTTTATATGAAAAAATAATCAGTAGTCCAATACTAATTTGAAATGCTACATTTTTCTTTTTTGCTGGTTTTATATACATGGTATATAAAAGAGGGCACAAGACAAGGATGCCTTCTCTCATCACTCCTATTCAACAGAGTTTTGGAAGTTCTGGCCAGGGCAATCAGGCAAGAGAAAGAAAGAAAGTCCATCAGACTAACAGCAGATCTCTCAGCAGAAATCCTACAGGCCAGAAGGGGAGGGGGGGGCAATAGTCAACATTCTTAAAGAAAAGAATTTTCAATCCATAATTTCATATCCAGCCAAACTAAGCATCATAAGCAACAGAGAAATAAAATCCTTTCCAGACAAGCAAATGCTGAGGGATTTAGTTACAACCAGGTCTGCCCGGGAAGAACTCCTAAAAGAAGCACTAAATATGGAATGGAAAAACAGTACCGGCCACTGCAAAAACACACCAAAACATAAAGACCAATGACACTATGAAGAAACTGCATCAATTAGTGTGCAAAATAACCAAATAGCATCATGATGACAGGATCAAGCACACACAAAATGATACTAACCTTAAATTTAAATGGGCTAAATGCCCAAATTAGAAGACATGGATGGAAAAATTGGATAAGGAGTTAAGACCCATCAGTGTGCTATATTCAAAAGACTTATCTTACGTGCAAAAACACACATAAACTCAAAATAAACGGATGGAGGAATGTTTACCAAGCAAAAGGAAAGTAAAAAAAAGGAGGGGTTGCAATCCTAGTCTCTTATGAGTCTTTAAACCAACAAAGATCAAATATCAAAGAAGGGCATTACATAATGGTAAAAGGAACAATTCAACAAGAAGAGCTAACTATTCTAAATATTTATGTACCCAATACAGGAGCAGCAAGTTTCAGAAAACAAGTTCTTAGAGACTTACAGAGAGACTTAGGCTCCACACAATAATAGTGGGAGACTTTAACACCCCAATGTCAGTATTAGACAGGCCAATGAGACAGAAAATTAACAAGGATATTCAGTCCTTGAACTCAGCTCTGGATCAAGTGGACCTAGCAGACGTCTATAGAATTCTCTAACCCAAATCAATAGGATATACATTTTTCTCAGTGCCACATGACGCTTATTCTAAAATTGGCCACATAACTGGAAGTAAAACACTCCTCAGCCAATGCAAAAGAACTGAAATCATACCAAACAGTCTCTCAGACCACAGTACAATCAAATTAGAACTCAGGATTAAGAAACTCACTCAAAACCACACAATTTCATGGAAATTGAACAACCTGTTCCTGAATGACTCTTGGGTAAATAATGAAATTAAGGCAGAAATCAACTTTGAAACCAATGAAAACAAAGAGACAAAGTACCAGAGTCTCTGGGACTCAGCTAAAGCAGTGTTAAGAAGGAAACTTGTAGCACTAAATGCCACATCAGAAAGCTACAAAGATCTCAAATAGACACCCTAACATCACAATTAAAAGAACGAGAGAGGCAAGAGCAAACTAATCCAAAAGCTGGTAGAAGACAAGAAATAACTAATATGAGAAGAGAATTGAAGGTAATAGAGACATGAAAAACCCTTCAAAAATCAATAAATGCAGGAGCTGGTTTCTGAAAAAAATTAACAAAATAGATAGACTGCTATATAGACTAATAAAGAAGAAGAAGAGAGAAAAATCAAATAGACACAGTAAAAATTGATAAAGAGGATATCACCACAGACTCCACAGAAATACAAACTACCACCAGAGAATACTATAAACATCTCTACAAAAATAAACTAGAAAATCTAAAATAAATGGATAAATTCCTGGACACATACACCTACCAAGTATAAACCAGGAAGAAGTTTAATCACTGAATAGACCAACAACAAGTTCTGAAATTGAGGCAGTAATTAATAGCCTACCAACCAAAAAAAGCCCAGGACCAGAGAGATTCACAACTGAATTCTACCAGAAATACAAAGAAGGGCTGGTACCATTCCTTCTGAAACTATACCAAACAATTGAAATGGAGAGACTCCATCCTAACTCATTTTATGAAGCCAGCATCATCCTGATACCAAAAACAGGAGACACACCAATAAAAGAAAACATCAGGCCAATATTCCTGATGAACATCAACGTGAAAATCTTCAGTATAATACTGGCAAACTGGGTGTGAATCTAGCAACACATCAAAAATGTATCCACCATGATCAAGTTGGCTTCATACCTGGGCTGCAAAGCTGGTTCAACATATGCAAATCAATAAACGTAATCCATCACATAAACAGAACCAAGGACAAAAACCACATGATTATCTCAATAGATGCAGACAAGGCCTTCAATAAAATTCAGCATCCCTTTGTGCTAAAAACTCTCAATAAACTAGGTATTGGTGGAACATCTCAAAATAATAAGTGCTGTTTATGACAAACCCACAGCCAATATCATATTGAATAGGCAAAAGCTGGAAGCACTCCCGCTGAAAACCAGTACACAACAAGGATGCTCTCTCCCACCACTTCTATTCAACATAGTATAGGAAGTTCTGGCAAGGGCAATCAGGCAACAGAAAGACATAAAGGGTATTCAAATAAGAAAAGAGAAAGTCAAGTTGTCTCTGTTTATGGATGACATGATTTTATATTTACAAAAAGCCATCATCTCAGGCCAAAAAAGCCTTGAACTGACAAGCAACTTCAACAAAGTCTCAGAATAGAAAATCAATGTGCAAAAATCACAAGCATTTCTTTACACCAACAATAAGCAAGCAGTGAGCCAAATCATGAATGACCTTCCATTCACAATCACACAAAGATAATAAAATACCTAGGAATACAGCTAAAAAGGGATGTGAAGGGCCTCTTCAAGGAGAACTACAAACCACTGCTCAAGTAAATATGAGAGGACACAAACAAATGGAAAAACAGTCTATGCTCATGGATAAGAAGAATCAATATCATGAAAATGGCCACACTGCCCAAAGGAATTTATAGATTAGATGCTATTCCTATCAAACTACCATTGACATTTTTCACAGAATTATAAAAAAAACTACTTTAAATTTCATATAGAACCAAATAAGAGCCCATATAGCCAAGACAACCCTAAGCAAAAAGAACAAAGCTGGAGGCATCACACTACCTGACTTCAAACTATACTATAATGCTACAGTAACCAAAATAGCATGGTGCTGGTACCAAAACACATATATAGACCCATGGAACAGAACAGAGGCCTCAGAAATAACACCATACATCTACAACCATCTGAACTTTGACAAACCTGACAAAAACAAGCAATGGGGAAAGAATTCCCTATTTAATAAATGGTGTCGGGAAAACTGGCTAGCCATATGCAGAAAACTGTAACTGGATACTTTCCTTACACATTATACAAAAATTAACTGAAGATGGATTAAAGACTTAAGCATAAGACCTAAAACCATAAAAACCCTAAAAGAAAACCTAGACAGTATCATTCAGGACATAGGCATGGACAAAGACTTCAAGACAAAAATGCCAAAAGCAATCGCAACAAAAGCCAAAAATAACAAATTTGATCTAATTAAACTGAAGAACTTCTTCACAGCAAAAGAAACTATTGGCACAGTGAACAAGCAACCTACAGAATGGGAGAAAATTTTTGCAATCTGTCCATCTGACAAAGGTCTAATATCCAAAATTTACAAGGAAGTTAAAGATATTTACAAGAACAAAACAACCCCATAAAAAAAGTGGGCAAAGGATATGAACAGACACTTCTCAAAATAAGTCATTTATGTGGCCAAAAAAGCTGAAAAACAGCTCAACATCACTGGTCAGAGAAATGCAAATCAAAACCAACATGAGATACCGTGTCACACCAGTCAGAATGGTGATTATTAAAAAGTCAGGAAACAATAGATGGTGACAAGGCTATGGAGAGAATGTAAGTTAGTTTAACCATTGTGGAAGACAATATGGGAATTCCTCAAGGATCTAGAACCAGAAATACCATTTGACACAGTAATCCCATTCGTGGGCATATGCCCAAAGGAATACAAATGATTTGACTATAAAGACATATGCACATATGTGTTTACTGCAGCACTATTTACCATAGCAAAGACATAGAACCAACTGAAATGCCCATCAATGATAGATTGGGTAAAGAAAATGTGATACATATACACCATGGAATACTATGCAGTCATAAAAAGAAATGAGATAATCTCATTTGCAGGGACATGGATGAAGCTGGAAGCCATTATCCTCAGCAAATTAACACAGGAATAGAAAACTGAACACCTTGTGTTCTCACTCATAAATGGGAGTTGAACACTGAGAACACATGGACACAGAGAGGCGAACAACACACACCAGGGGTTCTTGGGAGGTGAGGAGTCATGGGATGGTACTTAGAGGATGGGTTGGTAGGAGCAGGAAACCACCATGGCACACTTATATCTATGTAATAAACCTGCGCATTCTGCACATGTATCCAATTTTCTGTTTTTTAGAAAAAATGAAGAAAAAAATTCTACTTTATGTTTACTTATTGAATAGTAATAAAATCAGTCGGGTTACTAACGAGGGCATGACATTTTAGACATATTTTTCTGAGTCAGGAATGGCAACATTAGAGTTGGCTCGATCTAGTTGAAGAAAGATAAATAAATATGTCAATAATAAACACAATCCTTTTTATTATAGTGGCAATAAACTTCTTCCATTAGAGAATCTGAAAGGACTAGTTATAATTTAAATAGATCTTTTAGATTTTCTGAGAGTTTGAGTGTTTAAAATTATATTAATTTTTATTATCTTAGCAATAAGCACAGATAAATTGAATTTACAATAAATGAATTAGTTCCGGTAGGTATTAGATCCTGATTTAATATCAAGGAAATTTGGTAAGCTCATACACACTGTATATTCCTTTTACTCCATGTGCCCTCGTGTGTATGTGTGTGTGCACTGCGTATCAGTTTTTCTCATAGCGCAATGTACTTGTTCTTAGAAAAATGTGCTCTTTGGTCACCTGGTGCCTCAGAAAGAGAATTCTGAGATGGGTATAAATCTATAGGCTATGGTGGTAACATTAAGTTGCTTTTCCTACATGAGCTTTTTTTTAAGCTATATTTTACAACTTTTTTTGTTAAATTCTATATATAATATAAATAGGCAAATGAAAGACTTAAAAGATATATAGTTATTATTATATATTTGTTATAATAAATACTCAAATCTTGCAAAAGAGTAAAACAGTTGTCTGAGCCCACTTTCTATTAATGTATCAGAAAATGGTATGTGCTGTGGCCTGTGTTTTCATGCAGACCTTCTGGGAATGTACATCTAGATAAACTAATATTTTATTCTAAGCTTTCATCACCTCAATCAAAAATAAAATTCTAGATGTTTTGTGGGAAGCATGAGTAAATGTAGCAGTGTATACAATCTATCTCCGAAATGCAATTCCCGCTGGCCACCCCACAAAAAGTGTTTATAGACTGAACTCTCATAACTTGGAACACATAAATAATGCTATTCACGGTGGTTTGCTTTCAGGCTAGTCTTCAAATCCACTTAACCAAAAATGTAATTTAAAAATTGATTATAATCTCCATATGTAACTACTTTTTATGGGAAAATGTATCAATACGTCTTTCTCACAGAAGCACTAATGTCGAACTAGTTATTATTTTACTTTTTTAGTCTTTTAACTTTTGAAAAGAGGTTGCAAACACTCTACTTGGTGTGGTAGATTAGATTCTTTTTCAGCAAATACTCACTACTTAACTTGTCCCTATCCATGGGAAGAGTATACTTCCTTATTCCATTGATGTTAGTTTTTGGTCTCTCGTTAAGAGGAGTGCACATCCTCCCTCCTTGACTCAGGGCTTGCCCCTGTGACTTGCTTTGGTAAGTGCATGGGATCCCTGCAGAGCCTTTAAAGGTGCTTGCCATCCTGATTGTTTGTCATTGTCTTGTGAGACCACACCCACACCTTGAGCAGACCCTACCTTTCCATCCTTGGCCCCAGAATGAAATATGGAGCAAAGGCACCCAGGAACCCATAGATGTGAGAGTAAGAAATACATTATTCATGTAACTTGTCGCTGGTCTTTTGTGGCTGTTTGTTATGAAGAATTACTGAAACACATACAACCACCTACAAATCTATGCAGGATGCTTCAAAGTGAATAAGAGTTTGAAAAAACAACAACAACAACAACAACAAGATCTATGTGAAAGTTAAGGGCATAAAATTTTGCACGTAAACGGAATGATGCTCAAAATTTTATCACTTAAATTGGTTCCGATTCTTTATAAAATAAAAAAGTAGTGAATTAAAAACCAAGGCAACAATGCATTCTTGGAAAATGCTGCTTTCTTCCCCATTTCCTTGCTGTAATTGGTTCTAACACAAATGACCATGGGGAAGATGTATAATGAAAGAAAATGAATGATGGTCATTTTAAAACATTAACCAGTGAGAATAAAACTAATGAAGGAAATAATGGTATATTTGTATAATAAAGAAACAGGGGCTCTGAAAACAAAATGAAAAGATTGAAAGTCAATTTAGTAGTCAAGAAATAAAAGAAAAAATGGTGACATGAAGTATAGATAGAAATCAAGGGCAAAAACAATTAAGGAAATATTATAAAATTACAAAGGCACATGCAATAATAGTGCTGGGAAAACAAGAAAAATATTACAACTCAAAGTTTCATGCCAAATGACTCTGAAGAAGAGACTCCCTTATAAGTAAGCTTAAGAAGGGTTTACCATCATCAGAGGTGAACATCCTTGCTCGCCACTGGAAAGTTTTTTATAATGAAGATAGGGAGAAAAGGTATATTGGGCTATCCCTGATAGCACATAAGGAATATCCAGAAAAACAAGATGTCTAAGTCTTGGGCTCCTTATTTATATCATACTACTTTTCTAAGAACGATTTTGCTCCAAACCACACTCTGACTACTAAGAAAGAATTGGCATTTGATTTCCATGAGCAAGTCAACTATTTCATTGGTTGCTAGGGAGGAAACAACAATCAATAATAAGCACCAACATTTAGTGCATTTATTTAAAGGCATACTGATGAATTAAGCACATTCATTTTTAAAGCTTGATGCTGATAGTTATTCAGATGCTATAGAATAGAAAGCCAAACAAGTATAAAACAAAACATCCCTAAGAGATTTGCAGGGAAATGTGATTGTCTATAGTTTTATTAATTTTGACATGATGCATCACAAATTTCCCCAGGTAATTTGTCTAAATCTTTGTTTTGGCCAGGAAAAAAAAAATGCACAGATTTTTATTCATCAGACAAAAACTTCTCAAGAGAAATCACACTAAAAAAATTACATTTGATTGTTCCTTTTTTTTTTTTTTTTTTTTTAAATCACAAACTAGAATCTGCTTCAAGGTTCAGGTATTATTTGAAATAAAAATTCACACTTCAGGCATTCCCTAGCTCTTCCACAAATTTATGTATTTTAGATTAGAGTTGACAAAATGAGGAACACATTCAATTTGCATAGATGAATGTACAAAACTTTGGAATGTTATAATCTTCCTAAATGAAGTAAAAATTGTGAATAATTGTAAATAAATGCCCATGTTTTAACTTTTGTGAAAAACACATAAGTAGTAGAAACAACTATTAATCTAGATACAGAATTATCTTCCCAATTATTATGATGTCAATAGTTAGAGATAAATGCAGTGATTTGTAGTTATGGTACTTAATTGGTCAGATATCATTGTACTTCCCTGAATGATTTTCTCATCTGTAGGCCAAAAGGCCAGAAATTGTAGCATTTATAATCTACTAATTAGGGATTTCCTCAAAAGTTGCTATTGTTGCTGTTGCTGAATTTTTTCTGTCAAATGTCCGATTTTTTTTTTTTTTTTTTTTTCCTTGAGACGGAGTTTTGTTCCTGTTGTCTTGGCTGGAGTGCAATGGCACTATCTCGGTTCACTGCAACCTCTGCCTCCCAGGTTCAAGTAATTATCCTGCCTCAGCCTCCCAAGTAGCTGGGATTGCAGGCGCCCACCACCACACCCAGCTAATTTTTATATTCAGTAGACATGGGGTTTCAACACTTGGCCAAGCTGGTCTTGAACTCCTGACCTAAGGTGATCCTCCTGCCTCAGCCTCCCAAAGTGCTGGGATTATAGGTATGAGTCATCATGCTTGGCCAAATGACTGATTTTTAAACAGTTCCACTGAGGTATAATTGATATAATATAAGCCACATATTTAAATATACATGTTGATGAGCTTTGACATATATATGGACCCATAATCCCATCACCACAAATTACAAAATTAACATATGCAAAACATTCAAAGTTTACTTGTATCACTTTTTAATCCAGAATCTTTTCCACCTCTACCCCTTCCCCAGAGAAACACTGCTTTGCTTATTGTAACTATAAATTAGTGCGCATTTTCTAGAATATTATATAAACAGAATACAGTTGTCATTTAGTATATGCAGATAATTACTTTCAGAACCCCCAAGGGGACTAACATCTGTAAATACTCAAACCCCTTATATAAACCAGTGTAGTATTTCAATATATCCTACTCACCTCCTCCTGTATACTTCAAATCCTCTCTAGTTTAATTATAATACCAAATACAGTGTAAGCGCTATGTAAATAGTTGTTATCCTGTATTTTAAAATTTGCATTATTTTCTATTATGGTATTGTTTTTTATTTTCTTTTTCCAAATATTTTTCATCTTCATTTGGTTGAATCCACAGATGTAGAACTTATGCATACAACGGGGCAAGTGTAATAAATTTTATATTATTTATGATTATTATTTTCAGCATTACTATTTTGAGAATCATTTGTTATGTGTATTGACAAATTGTTCTTGGTATTGATGGGTTGCTCCTTCATAAGGATATACGATACTGTGTATATCAATTTCCATTTGATGTACATTCAAATTGTTTCTCATTTGGGGTATTACAAATAATGTTGCTATGAACATTCATAGACAAACCTTTGTATAAGCACCCGCCTTCATTTCTCTTTAAAGTACCCAAGAGGTTAATGGTTGGATCATATTACTAGCATATGTTTAACCTTTTAAGAAACTGTCATCTGGTTTTCCAAAATAGGCCATTTGACATTCCCACCAGAAGTGTATGACAGTAAATACATGACCTTAGTTTAGGAAAATATTTGTCAGACATAACATCAAAAGTATGACCCATTTTTTAATGATGATTTGGAGCTAATCTCAATTTTTAAATTTTGTGTGTGTGTGTGTGTTTGAAAGACAGTGTTAAGAGAACCAGAAGACATAAGCTGAAAGAAAACATTTGAAAATAACAGATAAAGGACCTATATCCAGAATATATAGTGAATTCTCAAGACTTAATGAGGGAACATAAACAAGGCAAGTTAAAACAAAATGGACAAAAGGACTAAGACATTTCACCAAAAGGGCATATGGATGCCAATTACACACACAAACAGATATTAAACATTATTGGTTATTAGGGAATTGCAAATTAAAATTGGAATATCACTGTACATCTACATTTTTAATATAGCCAATGTATTAAAATGGCTATATTAAAAAAAAAAAAAAACCTGAGAATACCAAGTGCTAATACGGTTATAGAATAATTGAAACTGTCATGCATTATTTGTAGTAATTATTTGTGAGAAAGCAAAATGACACAGCCACTGTGGAATACTGTGGTTTCTAAAATTTTTAAGCATGTACTTACTTGATGACTCAATTATCTTATACCTTAGATATTTACTCAACAGAAAAGAAAACTCATGTTTATTAAAAACCTTGTATGTGAATACATATAGCAGTTTAGTACATCATTTCACAAATCTAGAAACAACTCAAATGTTCTTTCAATGATGTTTGGATAAAGAAACGATGCTATGTCCATAAAATGTATTACTGTGTATTAAGCAATAGAAAGAAACAAGCTTGACGCATAGAAAAATAGGTCTGAATTGTACCTGTGTTAAGCTAAATGAAAGGAGACAGATTCAAAGGATGAATATTGAATGATTCTGGAAAAGGAAAAATTATAAGAACAGATAATTAGTCGCTAGAGGTTAGGGGAGGAGGAAAGATCTGTCTGCCAAGGGAGTAGCTAGCATAGGTGAATATTTCTGGAGGCTGTTGTAGCTGTTTTCTATCTCAATTATGATGGTGATTACATGACTCTGACTTTGTCAAAACTCATAAAACTACACATCAAAAAGTAAATTCTACCATAAGGAAATTTTAAAATCTATTTTAAAAATCCTGTCTTTTGACCCATGGATTTAAAAAAAACATAGTGTAATAAAAGTTAACATTCCCTTTTCATTTTACAATTTGTCTTTATTAAGAAATTCATTTCTATCTCAGGTTTATAAATACATTTAAAATTTCTGTTGTTTTGTTTTGTTTTTCACATGTAAATCTTTCATTGAAGGATTTCATTTTTATTTTTATTTTATTTATTTTTTTGAGACAGGGTCACACTCTGTCACCCAGTCTGGAATGCAGTGGTACAATCTTGGCTCACTCCAGCCTAAACCTCCTGGGTTCAAGTGATCCTTCCCACTTCACCTTCTGAGTAGCTGGGAACACAGGCATACCACCATACCTGGTTAATTTTTTTATTTTCTTGTAGAGACAGAGATTTTGCCATGCTGCCCAGGCTGGTCTCGAGCTCCTGGGCTCAAGTGATCTGCCTGCCTCAGCCTCCCAAAGTGCTGGGATTACAGGTATGGGCCTCCTAACTTGGCCTTGTTTCTTAAATATTAAAAATTTTAACCAATTAAAAGATTTGAATCATACTTAGAACATGTAGTAAAATAGTTCTACTTTCTAAATGTTTTGATTACTTCACAGTCTATTCTTTAATGTACTTATTAGATGATAGATTCTCTTCTTATGAGGTTTGTATATTTTCCCATTGTATTTTTGATTGGTTATTTCCCTTATATAGGAAAATTCAGCTACATGTATATGTTTGCTTACTTACATTTGCAGGATTGAGATATTCTATCAAAGATCTTAATACCTATTTGGAAGGTGTTTGCTTTCTAATAATCTTTGGGTTGCACTATCACTTTTAAACCTCAGTGCAAAATATATATTATTTCCCTCTATTCTTCAGGTGAATAAACTGATGCCCATTAGAAGTAAATAACTTTCATACCAATGACTTTCTTCACAGAAATGGAAAAAAAAAACTACTTTAAAGTTCATATGGAACCAAAAAAGAGCCCGCATTGCCAACTCAATCCTAAGCCAAAAGAACAAACCTGGAGGCATCATGCTACCTGACTTCAAACTATACTACAAGGCTGCAGTAACCAAAACAGCATGGTACTGGTACCAAAACAGAGATATAGACCAATGGAACAGAACACAGCCCTCAGAAATATAACACTTCTACAACCATCTGATCTTTGACAAACCTGAGAAAAATAAGAAATGGGGAAAGGATTCCTTATTTAATAAATAGTGCTGGGAAAACTGGCTAGCCATATGTAGAAAGTTGAAACTGGATCCCTTCCTTATACCTTGTACAAAATTAATTCAAGATGGATTAGAGACTTAAATGTTAGGCCTAAAACCATAAAACCCTAGAAGAAAACCTAGGCAATACCATTCAGGACATAGGCATGCACAAGGACTTCATGTCTAAAACACCAAAAGCAATGGCAACAAAAGCCAAAATTGACAAATGGGATCTCATTAAACTGAAGAGCTTCTGCACAGCAAAAGAAACTACCATCAGAGTGAACAGGCAACCTACAGAATGGGAGAAAATTTTTGCAATCTACTCATCTGACAAAGGGCTAATATCAAAAATCTACAAAGAACTCAAACAAATTTACAGGAAAAAAGCAAACAACCCCATCAAAAAGTGGGCAAAGGAGATGAACAGACACTTCTCAAAAGAAGACATTTATTCAGCCAACAGACACAAGAAAAAATGCTCATCATCACTGCTCATCAGAGAAATGCAAATCAAAACCGTAATGAGATACCATCTCACACCAGTTAGAATGGCAACCATTAAAAAATCAGGAAACAACAGGTGCTGGAGAGGATGTGGAGAAATAGGAACACTTTTACACTGTTGGTGGGACTGTAAACTAGTTCATCCATTGTGGAAGACAGTGTGGCGATTCCTCAAGGATCCAGAACTAGAAATACCATTTGACCCAGCCATCCCATTATAAGGATTATAAATCATGCTGCTATAAAGACACATGTACATGTACGTTTATTGCAATACTCTTCACAATAGCAAAGACTTGGAACCAACCCAAATGTCCATCAATGATAGACTGAATTAAGACAATGTGGCACATATACACCATTGAATACTATGCAGCCACAAAAAAGGATGATTTCATATCTTTTGTAGGGACATGGATGAAGCTGGAAACCATCATTCTCAGCAAACTATCAGAAGGACAAAAAAACAAACACCACATGTTCTCACTTATAGGTGGGAATTGAACAATGAGAACACTTGGACACAGGAAGGGGAACATCACACACTGGGGCCTGTTGTGGGGTGGGGGCAGTGGGGAGTGATAGCATCAGGAGATATACCTATTGCAAATGATGAGTTAACGGGTGCAGCACACCAACATGGCACATGTATACATAGTTAACAAACCTGCACGTTGTGCACATGTACCCTAGAACTTAAAGTACAATAAAAAAACAAAAAACAAAAAAAATAAGTAAATAACTTTCAAAAGATCCTATTCTGTAAATGATGCTGTTCAGGCTAAACCCAGTCTTATCTGTTTTCAAAGTTTGCTTTTTTCTTCTACAACTATTACTATTTCTATTACTTATTACTGATTCTAGCTGTGTTTTTATTTGTACTTTAAAAACTGATGCCATAAGCATGTGAAATTAATTTTGTATCTTGTATTTCATTTAACATTTTTTCTTTCATGTCATAATACGTTATTAGAACTTTGAAAACTATATCAACCACTGGACAAGCAAACTTCTTTATATTTTATAGATATGGATGGATTATGCTACACCAGTGATTACCACTCACTAAATATTTTTCTTTTTTTATAATAAAATATAAATGTCTTACTTTTTCGACCCTACATAAAGAAATTGCATTTCCCTGATCCAATGGACTATTATTAAGTAATTGAAATGAAAGAACTATTGATTCATATAAGATGTCTGCATTTCATATGTGCAGTTCTCAATGAAGGAAGCCACATATGGCTTGTATATTTCTCGTTCTCTGGCATCTCTCTCATCCTTTCCCTTTGTCCACTCTGCTGAACACCTACTGTCCTCTTTTAACCTGCTTTACCCAAGATGCTTTTTCAAGAAGCTGGGCCTACAGATGGGCAGTATCTGAAGCCTCAAAATCCTAGCCACTGTTCTTTTATGCCTTGTTTCTTCTTTTTTCCAAATGTAGTTTAAATATTACACCCTTAGAAAGGTCCTTTATGACCACACCAGTCCAATCTATTCCATCATATTACTCTCCATTACAATCTATCTACCTCCTGCTCATTCTTTCTGCCATTTTTCATTAATGAAAACTAAACATAAAGCTATAAAAATACTCTATGTTGCATGAATTCAAAAAAGTATTTTATATTAAGATTATTTTTCTAAGTAACATATAATTTTTATCTT
The DNA here is from genome assembly GCF_002776525.5 of Piliocolobus tephrosceles. NCBI lineage: Eukaryota > Metazoa > Chordata > Mammalia > Primates > Cercopithecidae > Piliocolobus > Piliocolobus tephrosceles. The sequence continues at coordinate 81,449,806 of NC_045443.1, forward strand.
CTTTTGAATACAGTTTTCTGTCAGGCCATAGAATCACTTGAAAAATACCAGGTTAGGCAATTAAACAATATCTAGAGGGATTTCAGAAATAAGTAAAATAGTTTCATTAAGCATTGTGACAGACAGAATGCCATGGACACTGTGAACTGAATAATTTGAATGTAAGCCTCTGGCAAGTGACTTTCAGGTATGGTAAAGAAAGCCATATAAAGTGATTCTCAAATGTTAGCATAAATCAGAATAAAAACCTAAAACCTTAGTTTGAGCTCAAAAGACAGAGTTTCTAATTGCGTGGGCCTGGTTTAAGAGCTGAAACTTTGCTTTTGTAACAAATGCCCAGGTATATTGGTTTTTCTAGTCTGTGGACCACACATCGAAAATCACTGTAATATCAATAGTGGCAGAAGGCAGACAAATTTCTAGGCAGAAAGGGGTGGGTCCCCGGTGAAACCTGACCTTTAAGCCAAAAACAGCCTCAAAACCAAGCTACTGGTATGGGATAAAGACCCCAACCAGAGTCATAACTTCCTGGATGCCTTTTATCCAATGTAATGGTTCTTTTCCCAGGCTCATGGATGGACCAATCAGCACACACTCCCTCTTTCTGATCCCATAAATACCCCCGCCCCAACTTAGCCACACTTTGGAATTACCTCCCTTCAGTGGGGACTACCCACCTCAGGTCCCCTCTCTACTGAGAGCTGTACTGTTGCTCAATAAAACTCTTCTCTGCCTTGCTCACTCTTTGATTGTACACATAACCTCATTCGTCTTGGACGTGGGACAACAACCTGGGAGGCCCACCAAACAGCTGGTGCCAAAGGAGCTGCTGTAACACTGTAGCCTTCCTATCCCAGCTCTCCCACTCCATGCAATGAGAAGCTGCAGGTGGGGCGTGGCCAGCCCAGGAGCAATGGACCAGAATGGGCAATGGGACCAAAACAGCTGGGATATGCCCCCACTTGCCAAAGTGTGTGGACAGCAGAAACAATCTGTAACACAAATGAGCTTTAATGCTTCTTGGGTGCCCAGACCTCAGGACTGTCGAAGACAGACTTGTAACATGTTCTAACACCTCCTTTGGAGCACCATGACTTCTAGGGGCTCAGAGGTTTTTGGACACCACCATGTTCTGCTTGTCCAGACAACAGCACCCAAGGTTGAAGCTGGTTGTGGTCCAGCCTGGTCCATCCACAGCCTCTCACGGAGCCAGAACCTGTACCAGTCTGCCAAACTGAAGCAGCCCGTACTCCTGACTTGCCCTTAGCAGGTGTGAGATCAGGGACAGTAGTGTGACACAAACGCAGCCTGCCAGGCCAAGTGGGTAGAGCAAGCCCAGAGGGCCTGAGTGAAACTCCAGCAAGAGGCGCCTCCTGCTGCGGAGGTTTCTGGCTGACAAAGTGGCACCGAAAACATCCTGCATCATTTAAGAGTAAACACTAGAGAGGAGGGAGGAAAATACTAGCTTCTGACTTCATGTCATAGGGAGAGGAGGCTAGAAACTGGCATTTAAGGGAGCAGCAATATGCTTTGAAAATATGCATTAGCCAGGCACAATGGCTCACGCCTGTAATCCCAGCACTTTGGGAGGCCAAGGAGGGTGGATCACGAGGTCAGGAAATCGAGACCATCCTGGCTAACATGATGGAACCCTGTCTCTACTAAAAATACAAAAAATTAGCTGGTCATGGTGGCGGGCACCTGTAGTCCCAGCTACTCCGGGGGCTGAGGCAGGAGAATGGCGTGAACCCGGGAGGCGGAGCTTGTAGTGAGCGGAGATTGCACCCCTGCACTGCAGCCTGGGCGACAGAGCGACACAGAAAGAAAGAAAGAAAGAAAAGAAAGAAAGAAAGAAAGAGAGAAAGAGAGAAAGAGAGAAAGAGAGAAAGAGAGAAAGAGAGAAAGAAAGAAAAAGAGAGAAAGAGAGAGAGAGACTTGTTCTCTGGCATCTACATACCAGAGTATACTTGACTTAAAATGTTGAGCAAAATGCTTCTTCACCAATATTAGATTTCACCAATTTGCAATACATTTCAAAAAATTTTATAATCATGAATGCTTGCCTTCATGTACAAAATACTCTAAAGAATCCTTTCAAAATTTAATTTAAATCCAATTTTTGAGCAATTCTGATTTTAACAATTTTTCTGTGAATAAGAGACAGCTTTTTTTTTTTTTTCCCCCTCCACCTTTGTGTGTCATTATTTAAAAGCTTTACCTCTTTCCCAGTAAGGTAGAATGGAAAATCTATGAAATTCGAGTAGAAAAGCCTGACTTCTACTTTTTTTCACCGGGATATTTTGAAGGTTAATGAGATTTTCACTTGTTGCATGTTTGATATCTTTTGATAAAGGAAACTATATAAACATCAAATATTACTCTAGACAAAGTGTTCATTAGTGCTTTGTTTTTTATTAATGTTTGCCAAAACCAAATTGGCACTGATTGAACTCTACAGAAAGTTTGGAAACTGTGTGTTTTCTGTCAAAGTCATGTCAATATACAGATGAATTCCATTTTCACAGGAACCCCAATAAAGTTACAGTCAACATTAAAATTTGGGTATGAAATAACTATTAATGTATAAAATACCTTCAGGAATTTATGCAGTAAGGCAAAGCTGTGATGAAATACAATAAAAACTAACTAAATTATAAAACTACTCAGAAAAATAGACAGAGTTGGATATATTATTATGGTGACCATTGGCAATCTCATGTAATTGTACTATACCAATAGCAAAGGGAATATTCTCCATTACACAATGTATAATTTTTAGAATGAGGGAATCTGGCCAAGAAGAACTTTTAATGTTTATATTTCCTTCGGGAAAGGTGGTGTTTCTTATTGTTAAAGCACATAGTGCTTTAGCACATAGTAAAATCTAATGACAGATTGTGAAAAACTGTGTGTGTGTGTGTGTGTGTGTGTGTGTGTGTGTGTGTACATACACACATGCCTAAGGGTGAAAGTAATGAGAGTCATGAAAGAGATGCCATGTAGATGAACTGAGCTAGCATTCTAGGGCAATACATGCTTGGTCTTTCACAGGGCTGAGTGTGAGTTAATCTATGCATTCAAATTGATTAAGGATTAACGATTTTAAATCCATTTTTAAAAAGAAAATTAATTGCAGATTCTATAAAAACATAAACTGCCTTTACTCATTCTCTCAAAATCTGTTTATTGATGGTAAACCATGAATGTTAAAGATCTTAGGAACTAAAGATGTAGCAACAAACAACACAATCTGTGCATCCACAGGGCTCTGCTTATTTTCTTTTAGGGGAGTAGATAATGTTTTAAAAAATGTTTGTTAGGGTATACACTTTATTACCATAAAATTTTAATATAAAATGGAAATATTTAGATAGTAGAGACTGAGAAAGTGCCATTTTAAAAATTAATTAATTAATTCTAATAGCTTTTGGGGTACAAGTATTTTTTGGTTAAATGGATGAATTCTATAGTGGTGAATTCTGAGATTTAGTGCAACTGTCACCCAAGCAGTGTACACTGTACCCAATATGTAGTCTTTTATCCCACACACTCCTCCCATCCTTCCCCCACCAAGTCCTCGAAGTTCAGTATATCATTCTGTATACGTTTGTGCCCTCACAGCTTAGCTCTTGCTTATAAGTGACAGTATACAGTGTGTGGTTTTCCATTCCTGAGTTATTTCACTTAGAATGATGGCCTCCAGCTCCATCCAAGTTGCTGCAAAAGACATTATTTCATTCAAGAAGGTGTCATTTAAAGAGAATGATAAAGGCAGGTGTCCTTGAGATAGTGATATTTGAGTGGAGATCTGAAAATAGGTGACAACATAATTATAAACAGAGATACCTAGTCTGAGAAGACAGAGGAACAAGAGTGTAAAAATACTTGTTTCTTTCAAAGAATGGTAATACGGCCTAGGTGATCAGAGGAGTGCCTGGAGGGAATGATGGCATAGGCCAGGTCATGTAGGCACATAACACATACTGTTGGCCATAAAAAAATTTAGATTTTCATCTGTATTAAATGTAAATCCATTAAAGGGTTTTGAGCAACAACATGACATTATTTAACTTATTTACATGGAAGAAAAGAAATAAAATATTTTAAATGAGTGTGGAAAGTTGCAGATTTAAGTAACTTTCTTGGAATATAGATATACACTTTTGAACCTACTAACGTGGTAATGTAATCCTGATGAAATATTAATTCAAAATAGTACTTAAATGCATTTTACCTAGAGGGAATAATAACTTTGTATATGCCAAGTATGTCATCTAAATACTTTATTTTATTCTTTCTATAAAACATACTTATAAGATCTATGTACAGTTTTAATGGTCACAGTAAAATGAACACATATGTATTCCCTACCCAACTTATATTAAACCTCCAATGTCCCCTTTCAGAAATCTTTTATGGCTTTGGCTAAATATCTTTCTAAGAATATTATATTGTGTGATGTTATAAGCAGAACACTTAACACTTATTTTTAATATTGTGACACTTGTATATAAAATTGAATTTTATAAGTGAACCTCCTATCCCATGATTTTGAAAAATTGATTTATTAGTTCTAGTCATTTCTCTAGCTTGCTTATGATTATTTATATGAAGAATACCATTATCTGCAAATGGATACAGTTTTACTTTTATTCTCTAATCTTTATGCATTTTATTATTTCTCTTATCTTCTTGTGATGACTGTTACCTCCAGAAAATGTTGATAAGTAGTAGTATGACCAGCCACTCTTTCCTGCTTTCCTGATGTTAGGGGGAATTTGTTCATTTTTCAGTATTAACTATTTTCCGAGTGTAGTTTTATAGATACATTTTATCAGACTGAAAAATTTCCTTCTATTGTTGTGTTTCTGAGGATATTTATTATGAAAAAATATTTAATTTAATCCCATTTTTCTCTTCATTTCTTGAGATAATCCAAATTGATGTTTCCTTTGACCATCTTTTCCCTTAATTGTGGGTCACATTTGTCTGGTTCTTTTATCCCAAGTTTCATTCTGTACACCATGAATGTTGTTAAAATGACTCTAAATTCAATTTTGTTTTGTACATTCTTCTATGATGACTGCTGATTTTGGTTGGTCCATTTGTCTTAGCATGCAATTTCTTGGCTATACTCAAAGGAAAAACTCTGTCTCTTGGGCAGAAGCTTAAGTTATTTTATTTTATTGTTTTCAGTTATTTTATTTCCAGAAAGAGTGTGCTTAGTACATTTGTAATTCACAGATCAGTCAAATATTTGGAAAAATTTGTGCACAGCGTATGGTGTTTCCAATATATATTTCTTATTTTGATTTAAACTTCATTTTCTTTTTTCTTTTTTTTTTTTTTTTTTTTCTGTCCCTATTTGCCATGCCTACACTGGCAGTCAACTTTCACAAGACATTTTTTAAAATTATACTTTAAGTTCTGGGGTATATGTGCAGAATGTGCATGTTTTTTACATAGGTATACATGTGCCATGGTGGTTTGCTGCTCCAATCAACTTGTTATCTACATTAGGTATTTTTCCTAATGCTATTCCTCCCCTAAACCCCAACAAGGCCCAGGTGTGTGATGTTCCCCTCCCTGTGTCCATGTGTTCTCCTTGATCAACTCCCACTTACGTGTGAGAACGTGTGGTATTTGGTATTCTGTTCTTGCGTTAGTTTGCTGAGAATGATGGTTTCTAGCATCACCCATGTTCCTGAAAAAGAAATGAACTCATCCTTTTTTATGGCTGCATAGTATTCCATGGTGGATATCTGCCACATTTTCTTTATCCAGTCTATCATTGATAGGCATTTGGGTTGATTCTAAGTCTTTGCTATTGTGAACATATTTTCATATGTTTGTTGGCCGCATAAATATCTTCTTTTGAGAAGTGTCTGTTCGTAACCTTTGCCCACCTAATCAGGTTATTTTTTTCTTGTAAATTTTATTAGGTTCTATAGATTGGTCAGGATGGTAGGAGAAACTGTAGGAAAAACACAAACCTTCTTGGAAGGCCAGGGGGCTTTGCAAAGCATCAGGGAAGAATGAGCTGAAGGCAGCAGTTCTTACCCTGGGGGAAAGGACGAGAAGTAAGTACAAAAGAACGCAGGGGAGTTCATCTGAATAGCTTGTTTACTCATGTCTCAAGAAACCTGGCCTTTAATCATACGAGCTCAGGACTACTCTCTTTCCAGGAGGGGCTGAGGGGTGGTGGTGACCATGTGAATTGCCCACAGTGTGTTGACTCAAAGCCTTTGTCATTAATTAAATCTGTGCTGAATAAATGCCCGTAGGATAAGCTTGTCAGGGCTGTGGCTGCTGACTCTTTACAGCATCTCCTCAGAGTCTGTAAGTGGTCTGGTCTCCCAGCCTGCTCATTCACTTGCTATCTATGTCTGAGTGCATTCCTTCATCCATCATTCTGCCAGGGTCTGCAGGTCGGACACGGCAAAGTTCCTTGTAGATTCTGGATATTAGCCCTTTGTCAGATGGATAGATTGCAAACATTTTCTCCCATTCTGTCAGTTGCCTGTTCACTCTTATGATAGTTACTTTGCTGTGCAGAAGCTCTTTGGTTTAAGAGAGCTTAAATGGGATCACCTTTTTCAATTTTGGCTTTTGTTGCCATTGCTTTTGGTGTTTTAGTCACGAAGTCTTTGCCTATGCCTATGTCCTGAATGGTATTGCCTAGGTTTTCTTCTAGGGTTTTTAAAGTTTTAGGTCTTATGTTTAAATCTTTAATCCATCCAGTTAAGTTTTATATAAGGTGTAAGAAAGGAGTCCAGGTTCAGTTTTCTGCATCTGGCTAGCCAGTTTTTCAATGTCATTTATTAAATAGGGAATCCTTTCCTCATTGCTTGTTTTTGTCAGGTTTGTCAAAATAAGATTGTTGTGGATGTGTGCCATGATTTCTGAGGCCTCTGTTCTATTCCATTGGTCTACATAACTGCTTTGGTATGAGTGCCCTGCTATTTGGGTTACTGTAGCCTTGTAGTATAGTTTGAAGTCAGGTAGGGTGATGCCTCCAGCTTTGTTCATTTTGCTTAGGATTGTCTTGGCTCTGCAGGCTCTTTTTTGGTTCCATATGAAATTTAAAGTAGTTTTTTCTAATTCTGTGAAGAAAGTCGAGGTTAGCTTGATGGGGATATAAATGAATGTATAAATTACTTCAGGCAGTATGACCATTTTCATGATATTGATTCTTCCTACCCATGAGCATGGAATGTTTTTCCATTTGTTTGTGTCCTCTCTTATTTCCTTGAGCAGTGTTTAGTAGTTCTCCTTGAAAAGGTCCTTCACATCCCTTGTGAGTTGTATTCCTAGGTATTTCATTCTCTTTGTAGCAATTGTGGATGGGAGTTCACTCATGATTTGGCTCTCTGATTTTCTATTATTGGTGTATAGGAATGCTTGTTATTTTTGCACACTGATTTTGCATCCTGAAATTTTGCTGAAGTTGCTTATCAGTTTCTGAAGATTTTGTGCTGAGACAATGGGGTTTTCTAAATATACAATCATGTCATCTGCAAACAGAGACAATTTGACTTCATCTGTTTTCATATGAATAGCCTTTATTTCTTTTACTTGTCTGATTTGCCTAGCCAGAACTTCCAATGCTATGTTCAATAGGAGTGGTGAGAGAGAGCATCCTTGTCTTGTGCCAGTTTCCAGAGGGAATGCTTCCAGCTTTTGCCCATGAAGTGTGATATTGGCTGTCAGTTTGTCATAAATAGCTCTTATTATTTTGAGATACGTTCCATCAATACCTAGTTTATTGAGAGTTTTTATCATGAAGGGGTGCTGAATTTTATCAAAGGCCATTTCTTCATCTATTGAGATAATCATGTGGTTTTTGACATTGGTTTTGTTTGTGTGATGTATTATGTTTATTGGTTTGAATATGTTGAACCAGCCTTGTATCCCAGGGATGAAGCCAACTTGATTGTGGTGGATATGCTTTTTTGATATGCTGCTGGATTTGGTTTTCAAGTATTTAATTGAGGATTTTCATATTGATGCTCATCAGAGATACTGGTCTGAAATTTTCGTTTTTTGTTGTGTCTCTGCCAGTTTTTGTTATCAGAATGATGCTGGCCTCACAAAATGAAATAGGGAGGAGTCTCTCTTTTCCTACTGTTTGGAATAGTTTCAGAAGGAATGGTACCAGAACCTCTTTGTACCTCTGGAAGAATTCGGCCTTGAATACGCCTGGTCCTGGGCTTTTTTGGTTGGTAGGTTATTAATTACTGCCTCATTTTCAGAACTTATTGCTCTATTCAGGGATTGAACTTCCTCCCAATTTAGTCTTGGTAGGGTGTATGTGTCCAGGAATTTATCCATTTTTCTAGATTTTCTGGTTTATTTGCATAGAGGTGTTAGTAGTATTCTCTGATGGTAGTTTGTATTTCTGTGGGATCAACAGTGATATCCCCTTCATCATTTTTTATTGTGTCTATTTGATTCTTCTCTCTTTTTTTCTTTATTAGTCTTCCAGTGGTCTATTTGGTTAATCTTTTCAAAATACCAGCTCCTAAATTTATTGATTTTTTGAAGATTTTTTTGTGTCTCTATCTCCTTCAGTTCTACTCTGATCTTAGTTATTTCTTGACTTCTGCTAGCTTTTGAACTTGTTTACTCTTGCTTCTCTAGCTTTTTTAATTGTGATGTTAGACTGTCAGTGTGAGATATTTCTAGCTTTCTGATGTGGGCATTTAGTGCTATAAATTTTCCTCTAAACACTGGTTTAGCTCTGTCCCAGAGATTCTAGTACATTGTGTCATTGTTCTCATTGGTTTCAAAAAACTTATTTATTTCTGTGTTAATTTTGTTATTTACCCAGTAGTCATTCAGGAGATGGTTGTTCAGATTCCATGTATTTGTGCAGTTTTAACTGAGTTTCTTAATCTTGAGTTCTAATTTGATTGCACTGCGGTCTGAGAGACCATTTGGTATGATTTCCATTCTTTCGCATTTGCTGAGGAATGTGTTACTTTCAATTTTGTGGTTAATTTCAAAATAAGTGTGATGTGGTGCTGAGAAGAATGTACATTTTGTTGATTTGGGGTGGAGAGTTCTGTAGATGTCTATTAGGTCTGCTTGGTCCAGAACTGAGTTCAAGTCCTGTCTTGTTCATCTAATATTGACATTGAGGTTTCAAATTCTCCCACTACTATTGTGTGTGAGTCTAAGTCTCTTTGTAGGTCTCTATAAACTTGCTTTATAAATCTGGGTGCCCCTGTATTGGGTACATATATATTTAAGATAGTTAGCTCTTCTTGTTGCATTGATCCCTTTACCATTATGCAATGCCCTTCTTTGTCTCCTTTGATCTATGTTGGTTTAAAGTCTCTTTTAATCAGAGATTAGGACTGCAATTTATGCTGTTTTTTTTGCTTTCCATTTGCTTGGTAAATATTCTTCCATCTTGTTATTTTGAGCCTATCTGTGTCTTTGCACATGAGATGGGTCTCCTGAATACAGCACACTGATGACTCTTAACTCTATTCATTTTGCCACTCTGTGTCTTTTAATTGGAGCATTTAGCCCATTTACATTTAAAGTTAATATTGTTATGTATGAATTTAATCCTGTCATTATGATGCTAGCTGGTTATTTTGCCCATTAGTTGATGTAGTTTCTTCATAGTGTTGATGGTCTTTACAGTTAAGTATGTTTTTGCAGTGTCTGGTAACATTTTTTCCTTTCCATATATAGTGCTTCCTTCAGGAGTTCTAAGGCACACCTGGTGGCTACAAAGCCTCTCAGCATTTGCTTGTATGTAAAGGATTTTATTTTTCCTTTGCTTATGAAGCTTAGTTTGTTTGGATATGAAATTGTGGGTTGAAAATTCTTTTCTTTAAGATTGTTGAACATTGGACCCCACTCTCTTCTGGCTTGTGCGGTTTCTGCAGAGACATACACTATTAGTCTGATGGACTTCCCTTTGTGGGTAACTCAGCCTTTTTCTCTGTCTGCCCTTAACATTTTCTCCTTCATTTCAACCTTGGTGAATATGACAATTATGTGTCTTGGCATTGCTCTTCTCGAGGAGTATCTTTATGGTGTTCTCGGTTTTTTCTGAATTTGAATGTTGGCCTGTCTTGCTAGGTTTCGGGAATTTATCCTGCATAATATCCTGATGAGTGTTTTACAACTTGCTTCCACTCTCCCCATCACTTTCAGGTACATCAGTCAAACATTTGATCTCTTTCACATAGTCTCATATTTCTTGGAGGCTTTGTTTGTTCCTTTTCATTCTTTTTTCTCCAATCTTGTCTTCATGCTTTATTTCATTAAGTTGATCTTCAATCTCTTATATCTTTTCTTCTGCTTGATCAATTCAGCTTGATACTAGTGTATGCTTCATGAAGTTCTCATGCTTTGTTTTTCAGTTCCATCAGGTCATTTATGTTCTTCTCTAAATGGGTTATTCTAGTTAGCAATTCCTCTAACGTTTTTCGATGTTCTTAGCTTCCTTGCATTGGGTGAGAACATGTTCCTTTAGCGAGTTTGTTATTACCTACCTTCTGAAGCCTACTTCTATCAATTCATCAAACTCATTCTCTGTCCAGTTTTGTTCCCTTGTTGGTGAGTAGTTGTGATCTTTGGAGGAGAAGAGTCATTCTGGTTTTTGAAATTTTCAGCCTTTTTGCTTTGATTTTTCCTCATCTTCCTGGATTTATCTACCTTTGGTGTTTGATGTTGGTGACTTTTGGATGGGATTTGTGTGTGAACATCCTTTTTGTTGATATTGATGCTATCCCTCTCTGTTTGCTAGTTGTCCTTCTAACAGTCAGGACCCTCTGCTGCAGGTCTGCTGGAGTTTGCTTCAGGTCCACTCCAGACCCCGTTTGCCTGGGTATCCCCAGCAGAGGTTATGGAAAAGCAAAGATTGCTGCCTGTTCCTTCCTCTGGAAGCTTTGTTCCACAGGGGCATCAGCCAGATGCCAGCTGGAGCTCTCCTGTATGAGGTGTCTCTCAACCCCTGCTAGGAAGTGTCTCAGAGTTAGGAGGCATGGAGATCAGGGACCCACTTGAGATGGCAGTCTGTCCTTTAGCAAAACTCCAGCATTGTGCTGGGAGATCTGCTGCTCTATTCAGAGCTGTCAGGCAGGAATGTTTAAGTCGGCTGAAGTTCCACCCACAGCCGCCCCTTCCCCCAGGTGCTCTGTCCCAGGGAAATGGGGGGTTTATCTATAAGCCCCTGACTGTGGTTGTTGCCTTTCTTTCAGAGATGCCCTGCCTAGAGAGGAGGAATCCAATGAGTCTGTCTGGCTACAGCGGCTTTGCTGAGCTGTGGTGGGCACCACCCAGTTCAAACTTGAGTGACTTTGTTTACACTGTGAAGTGAAAGCTGCCTACTCAAGCCTCAGTCATGGCAGACGTCCCTCCCCACACCAAGCTGGAGCATCCCAGGTTGACTTCAGCCTGTTGTGCTGGCAGTGAGAATTTCAAGCCAGTAGATCTAAGCTTGCTGGGCTCCAAGTGGGTGGGATCCACTGAGCTAGACCACTTGGCTCCCTGGCTTCAGACCCATTTCCAGGGGAGTCAATGGTTCTGTCTCGTTGGCATTCCAGTCACCACTAGGGTATGAGAAAACAAAACAAAACAAAACCTCCTGCAGCTAGCTCGATGTCTGCTCAAATGGCCACCCAGTTTTGTGCTTGAAACCTGGGGCCCTGGTGGTGTAGGCACCTGAGGGAATCTCCTGGTATGTGGGATATGAAGACCTTGGGAAAAGTGTAGTATCTGGGCTAGAATGCACCATTCCTGAGGGCACAGTCCCTCATGGCTTCCCTGGGCTATGGGACAAAGTTCCCCAACCCCTTGCACTTCCCAAGTGAGGTGACAAAAGGAGCCAAGCAAGAGCCAAGGGGCAGGAAAGGAAGTGATTTTAAGTCAAGGACAATTTAACACAAAATTAAGGAAAATAATTTTAAAAATCTAAAGCAGGAAGTGTTTGCTCAACTATAAGACCTAGGACCAGACCATTGGAAGTTAAGTGAAATAAACATTGAGAGTTATTTTAGAGCTCTTACCAGATGGAAAAATATAAATATATATATTTCAAACCAGCTCAGGGAAAGACAGAAAAAAAAAATAGAAAAACAGCAGCCAAAAATATAAGCAAACTAATATGGTATTTAATATTGCCAACATTAGTTATAGATGATTTGTAAGAAAAAGTCTGGGAGAATTACACAAGAGAATATTAAAAATAGAATTAGGGAAAGAGTCTAGGCTTGTTGGCCATTCTCTCTTTGTGAATTCTCATCTGAATCTTCATTCTAAGCTGGAAATTCCTTTACAATGGTTTATTTATGCAGCTTTCATAGTCAGAAAGTTAGAGGACAAATGAAAAAACTGAGGTGAAAACCAATGACACACAAGGCGATGGTAAAAGAAAGGAGCATGCCAAATTCTTGGAGGCTGCAAGATGCTAGGTAAGAATATAAGTAGACAGAAATAAATTGATTACAAATTAGCCAACCAGAATAATTTTGCAGTGATTTAAAAGCAATTAGAGTCACATCATCACGTTAAAATTGCTTTAATATTCAACTTATCTGTCACCTGTCAAAACAAGTTTTTTTAAATAGATTTCATGTAAAATATTTGATTGGAAATTCAAGAAGATTCAATCTTCGATTATATTTTAATGAATAAAGGACATGAATAAAATAAATCCTACCAACAATTGGATTGGTTTTTATAATAATATATACTGATTATTGAAATTTGCAGGGATAATTTTAAGATTAAAATTTATGTGCTTGGATATTCCAGAAACCAGATAATAAATGCACAGAGAAATGATTCACCTTCAGTTTGGCGCATTAGATTTATTGATTTTGAGAGCAATTTATGTTAAGGACTTTCTAAAGTTATGTTTTTAAATGATCCCCAACACCAAAAGTTTGACCTTATATAGAAAGAATTATTGGTCATTTAAAAATAATTTCTCCTGACCAATATCCAATTCAGTCTATTAAAAACAAGAGGAGAAGTTTGTTTGAATGAATAACAACATTTCATAGGAAGAATTTATGAGTGATTATCTTAGAAAATATGGTTTTTCTCATTTCCTTACCTCAGTTCCTCCTAAAATGTTTTGGATAGTTCCCAAGTGTTATTTCATATACTTAAATCCAAGGTGTAATAGGTTACTCTATTTCCCTGTTGATTTTAACTCTAAAATGTGTATTCAGGATTAAACTCCACTACTCTATTACTAGTTTAGTTTTTTGGCATGTTATCTTCTTTTCAATTTTTATTCTATTGTAACAAAATTGCTCCTAACAATTCATGGAATAAAACAAATTGATGTTTTGCTTAATTCTTTAATATTTTTTCTTATTTTTACTGCTATGTACAGACAAGTTCAAAGCTATGTCTTATATCTGAGAAAATAAGCCCTGCATGCCAGACACCAATAAATTTTCTTATTCAATTTGTAGTAGCTGAAAACTGTAATCTGAATGTTAGGATATTCTTTTATTATTGTTATTATTATGTTATTATAGTTCAAGAAAGTTATCTCAATTTACCCATTCAGGTAAAATATTATCCCTTTGGTAGGTTTTATTATAGCAAGACATGAGTTTTTAAGTATTTTTATTAACATGATACACAGTATATATGTATTGACAGAGTGTTACTCTGTCACAAGGCTGGAGTGCAATGGCACAATGTTGGATCTCGGCTCACTGCAATCTCTGCCTCCCAGGTTCAAGCAACTCTTGTGCCTCAGCCGCCCAAGTAGCTTGGATTACAAGCACATACCACCTTACCCAGCTAATTTTTGTGTTTTTAGTAGAGACATGGTTTCACCATGTTACTCAGGCTATTCTTGAACTCCTGACCTCAGATGATCTACCTGCCCTCGCCTCCCAGAGTGTTGGGATTACAGGTGTGAGCCACGGTGCCCAGCCTCACAGTCCTTTTGTTAACAGGCAATTTGAAGAGATTTCACACAGTTATTATTACAACATAAATCAGCAACATGTAATCTACATTTGAAATCTTAAATCTATTGCACAATTATTTCTGTATTTTACTTACTTTTTTATGAAAAATGTAATATTTTTCTGACATTTTTTATTTCAATATTTAGGAGGTACAAGTGCAGCTTTGTTACATCAATATACTGCACAGTGCTGACATCTGGGCTTTTAGTGTACCCACCATCCGAATAGTAAATACTGTACTCAATAGGTAGTTCTCCAACCTTCCCACTCTCTCACCCACCTTTGGGAGACTCCAGTGACTACTTTTTTAACTTGTATGTCCATGTGTACTCATTGTTAAACTCTCACTTCCACATGAGAACATGCAGCATTTGGGTTATTGTTTCTGAGTTTTTTCACTTAAGATAATGGCCATCAGTTTCATTCATGTTGAAACGAAACAAACCTGATTTCATATTTTTAATGGTTGAGTAGTATTCCATGGTGTGTGCGTGTGTGTGTGTGTGCGTGTGTGTGTGTGTGTGGATACACACCACCTTTTCTTTATTCAGTCCTCCACCACTGGACACAGGTTGGGTCCATGAGTTTGCTATTATAAATAGTGTTGCAATAAACACACAAGTGCAAGTGTCTTTTTATGTAATGATTTCTTTTCACTTTGGTAGATATCCCATGGTGGGATTGCTGGATCAAATGGCAGTTTTAGTTCTAGTTCTTTGAGAAATCTTGATACTGCTTTCCATAGAAGTACTAGTTTATATTCTCACCAACAATGTTTAAGTGGTTACTTTTCTCCTTATTCTTGTGATATCTGTTGTCTTTTGACTCATTAGTAATAGCCATTCTGACTGGTGTAAGATGGTATGTTATTGTGGTTTTAATATGCCTTTCTCTGAGGATTAGTGATGCTAAGCATTTTTTTTCATGTAATTTTTGACCACATCCATGTATTCTTTTGAAAAATGTCAATTTGTGACCTTCACCCACTTTATAATGGAGTTAGACGTGTTTTTCTTGTTGAGTTGTTGGAGGCCCTTGTGGAATCTAGATATTAGATTTTTGTCAGATGCACAGTGTGCAAATGTTTTCTCCCATTCTGTACATTTTCTGTTTACTCTGTTGATTCTTTCTTTTGCTATACAGCACATTCAAAAGATAACATAACACAATAAAGTGGGGTTCACTCCTGGTATACAAGGATGGTTTATGAGAAATATCTTTCTAATAAATTCTACTTACTTCAATGCAAATATTCAAATTTGAAAAAGAAACATTTATTTCTCATGTGACTCCAATTAATTATTATTATATTTATTTTGCAAATATATTTTTGTATCTACTACATGCAGTCACTACTCTAAGCATTGAAAGTGAAATGGTAAGTCAAATGAAAGTTGCTTCAGCCTCTCTGGTGAGTATAGATTTCATTAGGAAAATAGATATTCTGATATAAATTAAGGAAACATAATTTCAAAGTAAGGAAAAGTACAGGGTGCTGTGAAATTTTAAAAGGTAAAAGGTGAACTGCTACATTATGGATGTAAAGTAATGGATTAATTTCCTGAATAGGTGAACATTTAGTTGACATCTAAAGAAAAAGTAGGAGTTAATAAAGCCAATAAATGAAGAAATACCACATATTAGAAACAGATAAAGTTCCAAGGGAAAGAGGGAGAACAGTGGTGTCAGATAACTGAAAGAAAGTGATTGTCATCCCCATTTTGAGCTAAGGCTTAGAATGGCATTATCTTATAATAGCCTAGAGTGACTGTATCAATATCTCTCTGCTAAGCAGATGGAAGTATATCTAAATTCAAACTGATTTTTATGATAAAATCTCCTGATGGTATAGTTAAATCCAAAATTGTAATCACAATATGGAAGAACTGTCATGGTTTGGCTTCTCTTACAATCTAATTTTCTATTCCATTTCATCATATGACACATATTCCAGCCAAATAAAATGGTAAGATCTTAGAAATCACAAACCAGACTTATTTATATTTCTAGACCCTCGGACCTGGCAAAATATCTTGCTGTTGTAGAAACTCAATAAATATTTCTTGAATTGTCATTGAAATTTCTATTGCCATGAAAGTGGGGTTTCAACTGTAAAAAAGAAAATGTATAGGGCATATCAAACAAAATGCAGAAGTAATTTTGTTCATTGATGCAAGTATTTGTTTTGAGTAGAAAAACATACTTCACTGACATAATATGATAAATGAATTTTTGTGACAACTGTTGCCCAACATAGAGTGGGTCATTTTCAGTAAAGGATTAATTAACCCCTTAGGAAAAGAAGTATGGTCTCAAATATATAAAATTATATAAAATGTTTTAAAGTTTTTTCCATAAACAAATAATTTATGTCATTTTGCTTCATTTTGCACAGTTTTAAAGAGGGCTTAAATGTTAAATATTTTTGAAATATAGTAGGCTATGAAAAACAATAATTAATATTTCTTATCTCAGAAACCCAGTTCATTGTTGCCTGCAATTCTGTGACCTGCTTTGTATAGTCAATTTATAATGGAGAATTGTCATATGAATTAATAAACTGATAAGTTCACTTTTCAATTATACTTACAAAGTGACACTACTAAACTCATTTTCTAATTATAAAATACAATTGATATATTATTTTAGTTAAATTCTTTAATAAAGTTTCTAATTCAATTCTAAAGCTTGATGGTTGGCATTTTATTATGATGACTTACATTCTTGGTATATGGTGTTTTTGTTATATTACTCCCTTTTTTGTGTGTGTTCCTATTGCACTTATGCCTTCTTTTTTTAATTTTTATTATTATACTTCAAGTTCTAGGGTACATGTGCATAACGTGCATGTTTGTTACATATGTATACTTGTGCCATGTTGGTGTGCTGCACCCATCAACTCGTCAGCACACATCAATTCGTCATTTATATCAGGTATAACTCCCAATGCAATCCCTCCCCCATCCCCCCTCCCCATGATAGGTCCTGGTGTGTGATGTTCCCCTTCCCGAGTCCAAGTGATCTCATTGTTCAGTTCCCACCTATGAGTGAGAACATGCAGTGTTTGGTTTTCTCTTCTTGTGATAGTTTGCTAAGAATGATGGTTTCCAGCTGCATCCATGTCCCTACAAAGGACGCAAACTCATCCTTTTTTATGGCTGCATAGTATTCCATGGTGTATATGTGCCACATTTTCTTAATCCAGTCTGTCACTGATGGACATTTGGGTTGATTCCAAGTCTTTGCTATTGTGAGTAGTGCTGCAATAAACATATGTGTGCATGTGTCTTTATAGCAGCATGATTTATAATCCTTTGGGTATATACCCAGTAGTGGGATGGCTGGGTCATATGGTACATCTAGTTCTAGATCCTTGAGGAATTGCCATACTCTTTTCCATAATGGTTGAACTAGTTTACAATCCCACCAACAGTGTAATAGTGTTCCTGTTTCTCCACATCCTCTCTGGCACCTGTTGTTTCCTGACTTTTTTTTTTTTTTTTTTTTTTGAGACGGAGTCTCGCTCTGTCACCCAGGCTGGAGTTCAGTGGCCGGATCTCAGCTCACTGCAAGCTCCGCCTCCCGGGTTTGCGCCATTCTCCTGCCTCAGCCTCACGAGTAGCTGGGACTACAGGCGCCCGCCACCTCGCCCGGCTAGTTTTTTGCATTTTTTAGTAGAGACGGGGTTTCACTGTGTTAGCCAGGATGGTCTCGATCTCCTGACCTCGTGATCCGCCCGTCTCGGCCTCCCAAAGTGCTGGGATTACAGGCTTGAGCCACCGCGCCCGGCCTGTTTCCTGACTTTTTAATGATTGCCATTCTAACTGGTGTGAGATGGTATCTCATTGTGGATTAGAGACTTAAATGTTAGACCTAATACCATAAAAACCCTAGAAGAAAACCTAGGTAGTACCATTCAGGACATAGGCATGGGCAAGGACTTCATGTCTAAAACACCAAAAGCAACGGCAGCAAGAGCCAAAATTGACAAATGGGATCTCATTAAACTAAAGAGCTTCTGCACAGCAAAAGAAACTACCATCAGAGTGAACAGGCAACCTACAGAATGAGAGAAAATTTTTGCAATCTACTCATCTGACAAAGGGCTGATATCCAGAACCTACAAAGAACTCAAACAAATTTACAGGAAAAAACCAAACAACCCCATCAAAAAGTGGGCAAAGGATATGAACAGACATTTCTCAAAAGAAGACATTCATACAGCCAACAGATACATGAAAAAATGCTCATCATCACTCACCATCAGAGAAATGCAAATCAAAAGCACTTATGCCTTCTAACCGATTATCTGACTCTAAGCTCTATCTGCTTAGGGAGGAACCTGTAACAAAGCCTAAGACAACAACTTTGAGTGAATACTTCTCCATGACGAAGCATGAGTTTTTATTACCCCTCTCCTGATAGATGGGGTAGGATGAGAGATCCACAGAGATGGTGAGCTGAATATTTTAAATAAATTTCTTAGTTAACTCTCACAGCCATCTATTCAGGAATAAATACTTCCTATTCCCATTTAATATGAGGAAAGAGGTACTCTTCTTGACACACAGCAGTGAGAATTACTGGGCTGTTTTCCTCCTATAATCAGGATCCATATAGTTGTAGCCTCCTCAGTTATTCATGAAGCTATGCTGCTTCCTAGGTGGTAGACCCACTGGCTGAGTTTTTGCTTGAGAGAGCTTAACAGAGCTCTCACTCTTCAGGGTTCTATCTGTATGAGCTTGGGAAATTTAGGTAAGCTTCCTAAGCTCCAGTTTATTTCTATGTAAAATAAAGATAATAATAACACTCATATTTTAGGGTTATTGGGATAAGTAAATAGCATAAAGTGTGTAAAAACACAGCCTGCTTCCTGGCACTGAATCACTTTTGCTGATATTATTATTTTCAAAATTAATTAATTCATTAATTTTTTTAACTGACAAATAAAATTGAATATATATTATGGTGGGCAACATGATATTTTAAAATATGTATACATTACAGAATAGCTAAATCAAGCAAATTCCCCTCAGGATCTGGCAAAATCTTACTGTACTAGAAACTCAATAAATATTTATTGAATTTTCATTAAAATTTCCATTGCCAATTAAGTGTTATTTCAACTATGAAAAACATATTTGGTAGTGTATATCAAATAGAAAAGCAGAAGAGATTTTGTTGGTTGTATTTATTTTGAGAATAAAAATTATTTTATCCAAAATTATATGATAAAAAATATGCACTAATTTACATTCTTATTTTTCAGTGTTTGGTGAAAACACTTAAAATGTATTCTTGTGGCAACTTTCAACTATGTAATGTATGTTATTAACTACAGTCTCCATGCTATACAATAGATCTCAAATTTATTCTTCCTATCTAACTGAAATTGTGTATCCTTTGACCAGCTGTTATTATTCTTAATTGCAGAAGCATTAGAAACTGTAACCTAATCAGGATTTGAGGCTCTTTCTTAGCCTCTTGTGTTTAAATGAGTTGCCTCTAATCCAGGCATCTGTATAATTAGAACAGGCTTACTATCTCTAAGGATTTTTTTAGAGATAAAAATGATATGTTTACAGTGCTCCTATCACAGTGCCTGACATATTGTAAGGCCTTCACATATAAGTATTTCTTACTAGTCATTGTATGAATTATCTTGGTTACAACTTTAATGAAAAGGGAATGGTGCCATCAGCAGATGCAAGGACCACCAGTTGAATTTTAAAATTTTATGAGTTTTTAAATCTTTATGGGACACTATTTGTGTAACAGTATTTGGGTTGGGAGACGTCCTCAAAGGTGCCAAGTTACAAGTGTATGATTTATGTGGCTGTTCAGAGTAATAGGTTATAAAGAGACTTGGCTATTAACATGGCAAATCTGCTTTTAAAAGTTTAACAGCATTACATGATTAAATCAGAACTTATATTTTTAATGTATAATAAGGCAAATTTTACAACCTTTTAGAATATAGGTTTTTAAATTAATTTTGCCAGAGTAAATACCTTAAAATATGTAGACTTATTTAAGAAACTCTTTAAGCACATTAAGCAGCTACCTTATTATTATTAAAGCAGCCTCAATGAAATGAAAAGTATGGTTTTATTAAAATACTTTAATTTATGAATATAATACTTTAAATATGAAATTTATTTTTTTTTGTTTCTGTGAAAAGCCTTTAGTAATTACCAAGAGACATCTGTGGAAACACTATAAGCTTTAATGACCCACCACGAAAAAATCAATTTGGTGATCAGCTGTAAGAATTTGGTGATAAGAATCAACCATTATATAATTAAAGATTTAAAATTTATTATTTCTATAAATTCAGCTACTACTTTTTATAATTTTAGAATATTACTATTTAGAAACATTTACATTATAACTGTTTTGACTTTACTAAGTTTTATATTATCTTATTAAATCATATCCAGAGATGAGTCATTTCTAAAATTTCTAGGAGAAAATCTGAGGGTTACAGATGATAAATACTGTGTATCTGAACATGGACGTTCCTATACATATACATGCTTCTTTAACTAAGTTCAACTATATGTGATCACTTGCATATATAAAAAATAAATGTATACACATATGTGTCTTAGAATTTGAAATGTATTTTGGTAAATATGAAAGGTTTATGTATTATTTATGTATATCAATGTACTTCAACAGGTTAAGAACATATACAGGCAACTTACAAAATTACAAAAGGAGATTTTAACTATATGTGTCATATATGCTCATTTTAGAACCTGGCTCAAAAAAAATGAGGCACCTCTGCACATATTTTCAACATTTGCACAAAACAACATAATTTTAATTAACATTTTACTCAGTGTGCTATACTGCAAAAGAATATTAAATGTATCAGTGAGATAAGAAAAATAAATCATTATGTTTTTAGTTATGTGATTATTTTCCATTATTTGTTTTACTTTTGGCTTTATAGAGATATAATTGACAAATAATAACTGTATGTATTTAAAGTGTACAAGATGATGTTTTGATAAACATATGAACTGATTACCGCTCTAACACTAATTAATATAGCCATCCCCTCACATTGTTACTGTTTTGCGTATGCTGAGAACATTTAAGCTCTCTTAGCAAATTTCAAGGGTACAATACAGCTTACTGACTCTGGCCAGCATGATGTACATTAGATCTCCTTCCTTTAAATGGAAACTTTGTACTCTTTGATCAACATCTTTGACTAACAAAGATCAACGCTGGTAACCACCTTCCTATTCTCTGCTTCTATTCATTAGACTTTATTAGATTCCACATGTAATAAGATCATATAGTATTTGTCTTTTTGTGCCTGGCTTATTTCACTTTGCATAATATCCTCCACATTCATTCATGTTGTCACAAATGACACAATTTTCTGCCTTTTTCTTTTTTTTTTTTTTTGGAGGGCAGGGACAAGTTCTCACTGTCCCCCAGACTGGAGTGCAGTGGCTTCATCTCAGCTCACCACAACCTTCACCTCCCAGGTTCAGATGATTCTCCTGCCTCAGCCTCCTGAGTAGCTGGGATTATAGGCACATGCTACCACCATTCAGCTAATTTTTGTATTTTTAGTAGAGATGGGGTTTCACCATGTTGGCTAGGCTGGTCTTGAACTCCTGACCTCAAATAATCCACCTGTCTGGGCTTCCCAAAGTGCTGGGATTACAGGCATGAGGTACTAGGCCCTGTCAATTTTCTGCTTTTTCAGAAGAAAATATTTTAGAAGCATATTTTATTGTATATTTACATTATCATATTTTTTAATCCATTGATCCATCAATTAGCTTCATTCTGTATCTTGGCTATTGTGAATAATACTGCAGTGAACATTGGGATGTAGATACCTCTTCAAGATACTAATGTCATTTCCTTTGGGTATATAACCGGAAGTAAGACTGCTGGATCATATGGTGGTTCTATTTTTACGTTTTTGAAGAACTTCCAAACTATTTTTAACAATGGCTGTATCAATTTGCATCCCTACCAATAATATAAAGATTTCCCTTTTCTGCACATTCTTACCAGCACTATTCTCTTTTTATATTTTCTTTTCTTGTTTTTTTTTTTTTTTTTTTTCATTTTTTGTATGTACATAGTAGGTACGTATATTCATGGGATACATGAGATATTTTGGTAGAGACACAAAATGTGTATTAATCACATCATGGAGAATGAGGTATCCAGCCCCTGAAGCATTTATTCTTTGTGTTACAAATGATCCAATTACACTCCTTTAGTTATTTTTTAATGTGCAACTAAATTATTATTAATTATAGCCACCCCGTTGTGCTAGCAAATACTGTCTTATTCATTTCGTCTAACTTTATTTTGTACCCATTAACCATCCACACCTCTCCCCTGACCCCCACTACACTTCTCAGTTTCTGATAACCATCCTTCTATTCTTTATCTCAATGAGTTCAATTATTTTGACTTTTTAGATTCCACAAATAAGTGAAAACATGCGATTTTTTTTTCTGTGCAAGGCTTATTTCACTTAACCTAATGACCTCTAGCTCCATTTATGCTTCATTCCATTTGTGCTTTTGCAAATGACAGACTCTTATTCTTTTTTATGGCTGAATAGTACTCTACTGTGTGTTAACTACCATATTGTCGTCATCTATTTGATTTTTTTCCAACACTTTTTATCTTTTTTCCAACACTTAGGTTTTTTCCAACACTTTTAATCTTTTATCTTTTTGATAATAGCCATTCTAAGAAATGGGAAGTGATATTGTCATTTTGATTTGCATTTCACTAATTATAAGTGAGGTTGAACATTTTTTTCATATTCCTGTTGCCGTTTGTCTCCCTTCTTTTGAGAAATGTCCACTCATGTTTTTTGCTTATTTTTTTTTTAAATTGGGCTATTTGTTTTCTTGCTATTGAGTTGTTTAAGTTTCTTCCTTTCTTTCCTTCCTTCCTTTCCTTCCTTCTTTTCTTTCCTTCCTTTCTTTCCTTCCTTTCTTTCCTTCCTTCTTTCCTCTCCTTCCTTCTTTTCTCTCTTTCTCGTTCTCCTTCTTTCTCTTTCTTTCTCTTTCTCTCTTTCTCTCTTTCTTTCTTTTCTTCACAGTCTCACTCTGTTGGCCACGCTGGAGTACAGTGTCATGATCTTGACTCACTGCAGCCCCCATATCCAGGGCTCAAGCAATTCTCCTGCCTCAGCCTCCTGAGTAGCTGGGATTACAGGCATGAGCCACTGCACCTGGCTGAGTTTCTTGTATATTTTAGATATTAACTCCTTGTTGTATATATGACTTACAAATATTTCCTCCCATTCCATTGATTTTCTCTTCACTATGGTAATGTATTCTTTGCTGTGCAGATGTTTAGTTTGATGAAATCCAATTTGTCTATTTTTTCATTTTGTTGCCTGTGTTTTGGGGGTCATAACCAAAATAATATTATCAAGATCAATGTCAAGAAGTATTTTTTCTATATTTTTTTTTCTGGTAGTTTTATAGCTGCAGGTCTTATATTCAAGTCTTTTATTTTGAATTGCTTTTTGTATGTTGTCTGAGGTAAGCATCCAATTTCATTCTTCTGCATGTAGACAAACAGTTTTATTTAAACCATTCATATTTCTCTATTGTATGTTCTTGGAACTTTGTCAAATTATCAATTGACTGTAAATGTGTGGATTTATTTATGATACCTTTGTTATTGGTCTGTATGTCTGTTTTATGATAATGCCATATTGTTTTTATTAGTATAACATTGAAGTAGATTTTGAAACCAAATAGTGTGACACCTCCAGCTTTGTTTTCTGTTATTTGTTTGTTTGTTTCTCTAGATTGCTTCAGCTATTCTGGGTTCTTAGTAATTTTATATGAGTTTTAGCTTTTCTTTGCCTATTTTTGTGAAAAATGCCATTGGAATTTTGATAGGAATTGCACTGGATATGTATATTGCTTTGAGAAATATAAATAAAATTAAATTAATTATTCTAAACCATAAATATATATTTCTATTAATTTGTGGCATCAATTTCCTTCATCAGTGTTTTATTGTTTACAGTATACAAATTTTTCAAATTCTTTGCTATATTTATCCTTAAGTATTTTACCTTTTTGATGCTATTATTAATGGGATTGTTTTCTTAATTTGTTTTTCTAATAGTTTGACATTTATTTCTACACAACTGTTTCTTTTTATGTTGACTCTGTATCCTGGAACCTTACTGAATTAATTTATTAGTTTAAATAGTGTTTGGTGTAATATTTAGGGTTTTTTATATATAAGAAAATGTTATCTGCAGACAGAGGCAATTTTACTACTTATGTTTTGTTTAGATCATTTTATTTCTTTTCCTTGCCTTATTGTTCTGGCTAGAACTTCCAGAACCATATTAAATACAAGTGATGAGAGTGGCAGTTTTTGTCTTTTTCCTGATCTTAGAAGACAAGTTTTTAGCTTTTCACGATTGTTGTGGTTTGGCAATGTGTCCCCAGCTAAATTTCATCTGGAATCATAATTTATAATCCCCATGTGTCAAGGGAGGGAGGTAATTGGATAATGGGGTAGTTTCCTCAATGATGTTCTCGTGAGTTGATGTTCTCATCAGATCTCTTGATAGTGAGTTCTCAGAAGATCCGATGGTTTTATAAGTGTTTAGAAGTTCTTCATTTACTCTTCTCTTTACTGCTGCCTTGTGAAAAAGGTCTTTGTTTCCCCTTCACCTTCCACCATGATTGTAAGTTTCCTGAATCCTCCCTAGCCATGTGGAACTTGATTTCAAACCTCTTTCCTTTATAAATTACCCAGTCTCGGGTATTTCTTTATAGCAATGTGAAAACAAACTAACACAACCACTGAGTATGTTAGCTGTGGGCTTGGCATATATGGTTTTCATTATTTTGAATGCCATCCTTTTATTCCCAGTGTGATGAGAATTTTATCTTGAAAGTGTATTAATTTTTATCTCAAGTATTTTCTGCACCTATTAGGATGATTGCATCATTTTTATTCTTTAGTATGATAATATGATGTATTTCTGTTATTTTATAAGTTTGGTTTCAATGGTTAACACATCAAGGACCTTTTGGCCAGGTGAGTGGCTCACGCCTGTAATCCCAGCACTTTGGGAGGCTAAGGCTGGTGGAATACGTGAGGTCAGGAGTTCAAGACCAGGCTGGCCAACATGGTGAAACCCCATCTCTACGAAAAATACAAAAATTAGCTGGGCATGGTGGCACATGCCTGTAATCTAAGCTAGTTGGGAGGCTGAGGCAGGAGAATTGCTTGAGCCTGGGAGACAGAGGTTGCAGTGAGCCAAGATCGTGCCACTGTACTCCAGCCTGGCCGACAGAGCGAGACTCTGTCTCAAAAAGAAAAAAAAAAAAAAGGCTTTTAAGTTTTATTTCTTAATTAATTAATAAATTAATTAATTCAAGCTGATGTAACATTATAAGCTATTTATTGATAAGGTTAATCAATTATTCTTTGTCTTTAAATTCAAATATCCATATACACTCTAAAATCAAATATAAGGAATTAAGTAAAATTTGAGGAAATTATCCTGGCACAGTTAAAAATAATTACATTCAGGATAAACCATTAAGTCAGTCAGCACAAATGAGGGTCATATAGCAAGCAATGTTCTAGGCACTGGAAATACAACAATAAACAAACAGAAAGATAAAAGAAAAACATTGAGTATAGGAGTTTTCTTTCAGTGAGAAAATCAGGCAAGAAGTAAGGTAAATAATTAAAATAATTATATGGTAAATGGTGATACTTGCTGAAGAGAGAAATAAAGGATATTATAGAAGGTGGTTGTTGGAGAGTTGAATAGCAAGAAGTATTGGAATTATCAAAATTAAATATAATAGATAGAAAGCATTTTATTGAGAAAGTGACAATTTGTTAAACATTTGAATGTGGAGAGGGAGTAAGTCATATAGGTAAAGGAGGGAAGAACATTTTAGGTAGAGGAAACAGAAATACAGATGACCTGAGGTAGAAGCATGCCTAGCATGTTTATAAAAAAGTTAGATCAGTATGAGAAAAAAGACAGCAACAGGCAAAGAAGTCAGAAAGATAAAGGGGGCTTAAAATGTGTAGAGCCTTTTGAATATTATAAGAAATTTGATTTTTACTCTGTAATGGGAATCCACTAGGTGTTTCGCTATAAGAATGATATGGTCTGACTTCTGTTTTGACTGAATCATTCTGATGATTGTGTCGGGAAAAGACTGGAGGTGTTTAAGGGTGGAAGCCAAGGCACTAGTTGGAAGACTGGTGAATATAAATCAGGGAAAAGATGATAGTGGTTTAGGCAAGGATGGAAGCAGTAGAAAGAGTGAGAAGTGGTCAAGATTGCTGAAGGCCTTTGTTTAGGCTAGGGTGTAATATAAAGAGAGGAGTCAGGTAAGACACTGAGTTTTTTGGCCTGTATAGCTTGAAAATAAAATTGTCCTTTGCAGAGACGGTGAAGAAACAAACTTATAGGGACAGAAAGGATCAGGAGCCCAGTTTTCAGTATGCTGATTTGATATTCTTATTATACATGCAGATGAAAACAAAACACCAAATAAGAAGTTCATTATGAGTAAAGTGAGGAGAGAGTTGTGGTCTCAAGATACCAATATAGAAGTTGTTGGAATCTTTAAAGAAATTAAGTATTCTCCAAGTATTTAACAAAATTTAAAAAATAAATGAAAAGGAAATTCAAAGAGTTACATTTGGGACAACTCTTAGGGTTTGGGGAGGATGAGCTCATAAACCAAAGATGAGCAGAAACCCCAATAAATATGGAAGATAAACCGTGAAATGGTGGATTACAGGAAACCATATGAAAACATGAGGTGGGAATGAGGGATGAACTTTGACAGTAGAAGGAGTATTGAGAATTGATTTTAATCTAAACTTTTAGTTAGAATTCTCAAATTCAAAGGAATCTTAGTTTATTCAAAACAATATAATAATTTTATGAATTAGAAAGTGAAGATAATTTTTAATTATGTTTCAACACTGACCAGATAACTATATTAATAGAAAGTTGTGACCATATTCAAGAATAAGTGACCATATTCAAGAACAACAACTAACTGATTCTCAAATTACACATATGGAAATCTATGAGTACAGAAATGAAGTTTTCTGGAACTAAAAGCACGTAAAACAAGAGAAAGAAGACATAATTCTTGACTCTTTAAAAAAATAACTCTGAGACAAAAATATCCACTCTTAGACTTGTGTTACTTTTTCTTCATCCTCTGCTCATTACCTCTTTTGCTTTTCATGTCTCTAATTGTTTTTCCTTTGGACACTCCTTACTTGACTGGACATTTGCTGCCACACTCAAAAGTGTAGAGCTTGGCAGCATACTGAACATTTTCTGCTTGCCCTCTGAATTAAATATGAAATTCACTGGCCTCCTTCTAATTATTTGACCTCCTTTATTTCTCCTTGCTGCAGTTTTACTGAGCCCCTTATTTTGACAGGTACGATTGATGTTATTATAACATGTTTATAATCTCTAGTCAACTGGCATTTAAACCATAGACTTCTGGGCACTTTCTTAAACTTCCTAATTTTTAATATACTTTTGTGTAAGAAGGAAAATCCCTTTGGTCACTTCTCGGACCCCTTTATGGTTTAGTCTCACCATGTGACTAGTTCTGGCCAATGAACTGTTAAAGAATGTATGGTAACACTCCCAGGCCAGGGCATTTAATTGCCAATAATAAGATCCTCTAGAGTTTCCTCCACTCTTGCATACTGATGGCAATTGGAGATTAGTGTTGCTCCAGCAGTCAGCATTCCTGAGAATTGTGATAAGCAGAGCATACTCTGCCCTCTCTGCTGACCTGTGATAAGTATGGTGAAAAAAATAATGTCCTTGTTGTTGTAAACCCTGTAGTTTGATGTAGTTTTGGTTTTTGTTTGTTTGTGTATTTTAGCACAGCAAATCTAGCTAATCCTCCCTGAAACAGACTTGTAAGAAATTTGTTTCCAAAATTCCTCAAACAAATTAAGAATCAGCGTTAGTTTGACCAGGCATAGTGGAGCTGGTTCCTTTTTTTTTCTTTGGCATTTAAAGTGTGTGTCTCTTAAGCACATTTTTCACATTGCTAACTTTTATCGTAAACTACTAGTATATTTGTAAAAATATTTAAGAAATTTTAAATTTTAAAAATATAAAGTCAAATTTTAGATAAAACCATCATTGATAATCTCAACATGTTATCTTTTATTAATTATTTTTCAATATTTTAGTCTTATTTAAAAACCATTAAGATATTATTAATGAAAATTATAATAAAGTACTCATCATAGCTATTTTTGGCATTAATTACCTTCCAAGCACTGTTCAAAAAGCTTAATATGCATTAATTTGTCAAATGTTTACAACATCCCCTGAGGTAGTTATTATCTCCATTAAATGGTTGAGAAAACAGAGGCAAAGAGAGAACAGCTTGCCCAAGACCATTCAATTAGTTTCTGGAAGACGTTTTTTGAGCGTAGTAGCAGAATGTCTAATAGGATCTGTACTCTTAGTAACGACTTTTCTGTGTGATTAAATGTTTCTTATCCACATTGTTTTAGATGTTTCATAATGCAATTCGCATTTCACTGGTGTTGGATATTGATACTGTTTCCAATATTTTACACTACTCATTTTGAAATCAGTACTGTTTGGCAAGCTTTGCTCCTTGTATTTTAGATTATTCAAAACTTACCTGCCTAGAAGTGTATATCTTGTTGTAAAGAACATAAATATTTGTTGGCATTTGAGTAAAAATTGCATATACATACTTTTAAAAATTATTACATTAGCTTAAACAGCTGCTAGTGGTATATGAAAGACTGCCCTTTGTAAGGACTTGGGTGATGATTCTAGCCCAGAATTATGAGATAATATAAGGTAGATGGATGAAGACTCTCTCATCTTTGAGACAAGAAATATCTGAAGGACAATATTATATTATACAATTATTTTAATCTGCCTATCTAGTAACTTGCCCAAAATCTACTTTCCATGCACCTATCCATAAAATAGTCATATTCTGAATTTACATTGTTTTGAACAAATGTAAAATAACACAGTGTCCAATATTAGGAAATACGCTGATAAACTAAAGAAATCCAGTGCAATGCTGTATCAGAACTAATGGAAATGTCACACTGAAACTTTAAATTAAGAGGACAATATAAATTCATAATATGGTAGATCAATGCAAGCACATAAAATGTTTACTAGATTGAAATAACAAAGAAAAACTAATGAATCTAATCAATGACTGGATAACAAAATTACCATGCTTCTTTTGTTAAACATTAATTTTTCATAGGCTTTAAAAGGATTTGACGCTTGTAGTTATAGAACATATAAAATTCATTACTAGTGACACCCATTATTATGTATAGTGAACTCGATGTGTTAGCAATGAAATGAAGCATGCTTAAATGTAGGGAGTGATGCTGATGCTGATAGAATCCTCTGAACCCTTTTAATTTGCATTGTAAGTAGATTTTGAAAGGTAAGTGGTTTACTAGAAGAAAGAATATTCTTTATTTTTTCCTATTACCTTACGTTTGAGTTGAGCATGGGCTCTGAGTTTCAACAGTACTAGAAGAGTCCTTACCTTCAAAGTTACACCTTTGTTTAACAACTCTTATGACCCTGCTTAGTTGCTATGGTTTATTCAGAAACCATAGAGGAAAAGAAAAAAACAATTGAAACATTAAAATCATTTTGTAGTCATTATTTCTAAGAGGAAAATATGGCCCCATCAGTGTCTAAAATAAAACCTTGGCTGTTTAACTGTGACAAGTTACTCAAATTTTCTAGTTCTTAGTTATTTATTTTAGAAACTTAGTAACCACTCTGTCTACTCAAAAGGTTGTTGTAAAGTTGTGAACTTTGAATGAGCAAGAGTATGTATAATTTTGTAAATCTTAAAAATTACATCAGATAGAAAAATATTAAGTACTATGAGAAATCTAATATTTAACAAATGTTTACTAAGCAATTTTCTTCTTACTACTAATTGCTATGTGATTAGATTTTTAAAATCCCATTCCTAGCATGATTTAAATGGCTTTTCATAATGTTTTAGATCACTTTGCTTTTGTTTATTTTGTGACCTCAATGGTTACTGAGTGGAAGCACCAAGTAAAACTTGAAGTACTGAAGTGACATCCCACTGATTCAGGTTAAAAGTTGATTTCTCAGACTTATATTCAAGATACCTCATTACTGGTATCCAACATCACATTCAATATTCAGTAATAATAATATTTTGACTTAATCACCTAACATCTGTCATCCATTTCTATTTCTGTTTTCCTTAACTCAATATGACTAGAACAAAAGTAAATTTATGATAATTCACCTTTAACAAACCTCTCGACTGCTATGTCAATTAAACCAAATGGTATTGTGTGACCCAATGGAAAATATCACTCCCCTTTCTGAATATCTTTAGCATGTATTATACCCTTTGGAATTTGATATTAATTACCTTGTTAAGTTGTCTGGAGATATTTCTTCAATTCAATTGTAAGTTCTTCAGTGTCAGAGATTGTGTCTTATGCTATACATAATTTTCCTTTGCAGCACCTATGATAAAACCATAGAAATAATATATAATAATCAATAATTATTTTATGTACTAATCATTTTTAAATGTTATGCTCTGAGTTCCACGATTTCAAAAATTCTTGTCTCATTTTCACAGTGCTTTAAAAAGAATATACTTCTATTATAACTTTATATTGTATTTAATGTATATTTTTAAATGTAATATGAGGTAAAATAAATTCTTGAATGGAAGAGCCATGCTAAATTTCCTCCCTGAGACATTAATAAGGAACCAGAGAGAGCACTCTTTGGAACCCTCAGATTTGTATGAATGCTTAGCCAGGTTTAATAAATTGTAGATATTTAAGATGATCTATCATCTTCTAATTCCAAAGATAGTATTTAAGATGATCTACCATCTTCTAATTCCAAAGATAGATCAGTATGAGAAAAGAGGAATCAGCAAGACAATTAAGAAAACCCATCATAGGGTTTATAGACAATCTTGTTAAAAGGTTTGGTGGTATTAATTTTTTGTAGAATTCCCTTGAAATTGAAAAGGACCACTGGCATTCTTGGTAATCTGAGAAGAGACAGTTACGTGCTAGATGGGACAAAAAGAGCTATCATATGAATTGGTTCTATAAATAAATAATAATAATAATACACTTCTTTTTTTCTAAATGTTATTTTCATAGGATTTCTAAGTATGAATTGTGCATCTTTTCTTTTATTATTGGATATAAAATGAATAGGTAACTATGTAATTGTATGGCATTTAAAAATTGCTTGAGCCCATATTTTAGGCCCTATATCTCAATCAAATATAGTTATTTAAGAATATACTGATTGGTAATCCCAAATCCCAATACTGATCTGGGACTAGAGTCTTAAAGGCCACGGCCATAATGCATGTTGAATGGTGCTCAGGCAACTTGCTATAAGGAGTGTTAGTAATGATCTCTGTCATGTGATGGAAGGCATTTCCACTTCACATATTGACATTTCCTTTGATATTTACGTAATATATATTTCAAAAATGATCAAACAAAGTGCTGGTTTATAGCACAGAAAGTAAAATTTGAATTTTGATGTTTACTTAGCAGATGCAGAACATTAGAAATGTATTATAGTGTATTGAATCCTATATTTATTCAAACTTTGTAGAAAGTCCTCAAGTAGTAAGATTTGTGGGCTTCTATGCACTCCTTGAAGGACCTGCATTAGAAGAAAGGGAACATTCCTTTATGTGGGTAAATCACAACGTGATATGATTTTTAGCTTGAAATGCTGAATCCTACACTAACATAGTTCATTTAGTGAAAAAGAACTTTTTTCTTAATATTTACTTATCTTCATTTTCTCCAAACCATATAGTTTTTTATATAAAGAAAGTTCCTCTAGTAACACTCTATGTTTAAAGAAACACAAGCTCTAAGTGCAAATTAAACAAGAATTTTTGTTGCTAGTTAGATTTCATGACTTTTATGTAGAAAAACAGGTTAGAATTGAACTCTGTTGTTGGTATTTTCCTGTTTCACAGATGTCCCTGCTTAAAATTTTAGTACACATTTTTCTAATGCTAATTATTCTTATAATATACAATTTGAGAAGAAAAATAAAATTTCATATCTCTGGCTCAGTATTATACTACTATTTCCTTAGGTAAATGTGTCTATCTCAACATTAAGTACAAAAAGCAAATTAAAGGTGTCTGTAATATACTGATTGTCAAACAAATAATGAGATGAATTTTACAAGAAGCTAGTTCAAAGTGACATGGAACCATTTAAAACACACAAACACACACACACAGACACACACATACACACCTGGGCCCCCAAATTTAATCTGTTTTTCCAAAAGTGGAATTGAGAACTTGTTCACAGGAACCTATACATTGAACTATGCTCTTATAAAAACGCAATATAAAAATTAGGCATCTGTTTATCTGGAAATCAAGCTGCCTTCAAACATTAAAACAACACTTACTTGCTTCTAAAGTGAATAGAAAATAAGTCCTGACTGTTATTTAATAGTTTTATGTGGCCATGAACCTTCTGCAGGTGGGCTGTTGAATTGTCTTGTTGCTTGATGTTAAGGTGGATATTTTCAAAATAAATCTTGTATAGTTGTCATTAAAATAATATGACCTGGGACTTTGGTTAGGTGATTACTTTGACGTGTTTATTCAACAATTTTCTGAAAAGGGGAAGTTAAATTGTCCTATGCATTATTCATAGGTTGGTTATTGTAACTATATTTATGTTTGTCTTTGACTCTGTGTCAAAATAATGGCAAATCTGAAATGGAATGTATAGGATTGATTTAAATTGGAAAAGGACATTTATTTATTTATTCATTTATTGATTTATAATATTCACTGCATGGTGTTTTAGACTGGACTAAATTTTAAAAGTTTTGAATAAGGGACGGCAAGAAATAATTCAAAATAATATATTTGTCCTCTCTAATTAGTATTCTCCATTTATAGTCATATGTCACTTAATGATAGAAATATAGAAATGCATCATTAGGCAATTCTGTGATGTGCAGACACCACATAGTGTACTCACAAAGCTTGATGGTAAGTCTATATACACCTAGGCTATGGGGTATAGCCTATGGCTCCTAGTGTATAAAACTGTAGTATTAGTTTGTTTTCACACTGCTATAAAGAACTTCCTGAGTCTGGGTAATTTATAAAGGAAAGAGGTTTACTTGATTCACAATTCTGCATGTTTGGGGAGGCCTCAGGAAACTTACAATCATGATGAAAGGGGAAGAAAGCACATCTTGCATGATGGCAGTTGAGAGAGACAGCATGTGAGACTACAGAAAAAAAAAAAACCGTTTACAAAACCATCAGATCACGTGATAACTCATAAGAACAGCATGGGGGAATCGGCCCCCGTGATCCAATCACTTCCCTCCCTCTATGGGTGGAGATTACATTTCTAAATGAGATTTGGCTGCGGACACAGAGCCAAACAATATCAGCATGTTACTGTATTATTGTAGATAATTATAACACAATGGTAAATAGCACCTAAACATATCTAAGTGTAGGAAAAAAAAATCAGTAAAAATGAACTATCATAATCTTATGAGATCAGCATGATATAGCACTGAAACATTACAGCATGTGATTATATTTACACATAAGGAGTCTCAGTATAAAGATTTTTGTTTTGTTTTAGTTATTTAATTTTTTACTACTATTTTAAGAACACAGTAAAATTAAAAAGAGAAGAACATTAGGCAAGTGGAAAAATATGAAGAATAAGCAAATTGCTTTTCAGACTATTCATCAAATTTATAACATGGTAAAATAAATAAGTTCCTTATTATGGACTAAATGTTTGTGTCTCCTCAAACTTCACATGTTAAAACTCTAACCCCTATGGTGATGGTATTAGAAAGTGGAGCCTTTGGTAGATAATTATGTAGGAGTCTCCATGAATAGAATTAGTGCCTTTATAAACAGAGACAAGAGAGTTTGTGCTTTCTCTATTCTCCACCAGGCGAAGCTACAAGGAAACCAAGAAACAGGCCCTCACTAGACACTAGATCTGTTGGTGTCTTGATCTTCGACTTTCCAGCTCCCAGAACTGTGAGAAATGAACTGAACTACACAGACTATAGTAATTTGTTACAGCAGCTTTAATTGACAAAGACACCCCCTCTCTTTGTTATTTATAAGATTGTCCTCAAAATGTGAAGGAAACTATTCTTAAGCCATGCAGCAGATACCATCAAGCAAACACAGACTCATCTACCTTATCTTACTTGGGACAGCAGGGACTGTGAGTGATATTTCTGGCCATTGATCAAGGCCAGAAGTCAAAGTTTAGAACTGTCTCAGAAGCCAGGGAGAAGGTTTAATACGAGGAAGTAAATATCAATCACAGAACCTATTACCTGAACTATTAAATCAAAACAAACAAAATACTATGAAAGCCAAATCCTAAGAGATTCACCTCAAAGCCACAAATGAATTCAGAATAAAACAGATAGAAGATAGACGACTATACCCATCCTGCCTCTGTGATGCTAAAAACCAGATGAGAGACAGGCTGGCCAGGGCTTCACGCCTTAAAGAGTCCAGAACATGTTTTTGGACCAAGAGTAACTTGAAGAATCTAGTGTGGAAAATAATATCAGCAATGTCCTAAATGCTTTTGATCACAATTATAATATCAACAAAGATGGCTAACAGTGAGTTATTATAAAACAATTTCCCTCGGTGTTGATCTTGAGTCTCAATTACTGTTGTCAGCAGAATGGAGTAGTTTATATGTGTTGTAAATAAACCTAAATATATTTCAATAACTCATTCACTTTTATAATTATTTTTCTTGTGTTGATACTAAAATCCAATTTCATCTAGATATATGCAAAGATGTTTGGTGATGATTGTCATCGCAGTATTGGTCACAGGCAGTAGTCGATTATGGGGAAAAGTTACAGAAATAGATTGGGGAAGAAAATGGCCCAAACAGGGAATTACATGTAAAAGCCTATGTTGAAGCTAAGTGTATATATCAAGAGATGAGAAACCTCTATATAAATTCGAGTGAAAAATATGAATGAAATTAAAAATCAGGAAACATAATCTACGTATTGATACGTAGATTCTACATAATTCTACATATCAAGGAAACACAATCAGAAGACAGAATGGCATGATTGAATGAACGTGGGCATAAGCTATAAAAATAGGAGTTCAAAACTTAGCTCCACTTCTTACTGTCTACAGCATATAAACCTCAGTTTCATCATCTAAAATATGAGATTAATAATCCATAACTTACTGATTTGATATGAACATTAAATTTGAAAATGTATATGAAACGTATAGCAAAATATCTTAGTAAATTAAACAAGCAATTGTCTGGCAAACAGTCACTGAATCAGAGAGTCGAGAGTGAGACTGAGCTGCTATATCCTCTTTAAAGAATTATCTATTCATGTCCTTAGCCCACTTTTTGATGGGATTATTTGTTTTTTTTTCTTGCTGATTTGTTTGGGTTCATTGCGCATTCTGGATATGACTCCTTTGTCAGATGTATCGATTATGAAGGTATTCTCCCACTCTGTGGGTTGTCTGTTTACTCTGCTGACTGTTCCTTTTGCTATGCAAAAGCCCTTTAGTTTAATTAAGTCCCAGTTATATATCTTTATTTTTGTTGTATTTGCTTTTGGGTTCTTGGTCATGAAATTGTTGCCTAAGCCAATGTCTAGGAGGGTTATTCCAATGTAATCTTCTAGAATTTTTATAGGTTCAGTTCTTA